>NC_040903.2:92578227-92878227 GCF_004126475.2 Phyllostomus discolor
AAATTGGCCTTGGCTCTATCTTTACACATTTCCAGAACTAGACCACATTTCTAAAACATCTCTACTGCTCCTACTAGTGTACTTCACCTCCGTCTCTTGCCTGAATTACTACTGTAGCTTCCTAACATTTTTTCATCTTCCACTCTTGCTTCCCACAGTCTATTCCCAGCAAAGCAGCAAAAGTGATTCAGTTTTACCATGGATTATGGAACAGTTCTGTTCAAACTCTCTAAATTTTCTCCATATTTTGCAAAGTTAAAACTATAAACATTACAAAGTTCTTCAAAGATCTATCAGATTTGACCCTCTGTTGTCCTGCTGACAGGATTGCTCAGTACTCATTTCCTTGCTCACTCCATTCTGGCCAGCTAAGCCAGAATTCTCACCTGTTCCTCACATACTCCAGGAAGCTGCTGCCTCAAAGCCTTTGCACTTGCTCTGCCTCTGCACAGAATACTCTATCACCAGACATCTTCAAGACTCACACCTTCATTTCCTTCTGTTCCTTTTTTCTCTGTCATTTGAGAATGATGTTGACTGCTCCTTCCCTCCAATCTTTCTTACCTGGCATTATTTTATCCCCTTCATGGCATTTATCACTTTTTAGAATGCTATGTAATTTACTTATTCTGCTTATTTTTTGCATTTTGTCTCTATTCACAAAAATGTAAGTCCCACAAAGCAGGTTTTCTAGTGGCTTGTTGATGAATGAATTCCCATAACAGAGAATAATGCCTGACACACAATTGTAGTCAATTAATAATTTTAGAAGGAAAGAAAGATAAATAAATAAGAATGAAACAATGAAAGAAAGAAGGAAAGAAAGGAAAAGAAAGGTTTTATTGTGCAATCTATAATATATCTCTTAGGTGGTAGCTTATTCTCTTGATAAATGACAGAAATTAAACACTAGAACAATAATTTACAACAATTAGGGTGAGAACACCCTGGGGGAACTTTTAAAAGAAATACAGAGGGAACTAGATGTTAATAAAAACTAAAGATGTTTCATCACAGTCAAGAGGAGCCTGAGGAAACCTGAGAATTAAATGTCATGTATTCTAGATGAGATTCTAGAACAGAAAAAGTATACTAGATAAAAACTAAAGAAATCCAAAGTATGGATTTTTGTTAATAATTATGCTTCAACATTGGTTTATTCATTGTAATAAATACTTCACACTACTTGAAGAGTTAACAATAGGGAGACTGTGTGGAGATTATAGGTGAACTCTGTACTATTGCCACTCGTTTTCTCTAAGTGTAACACTGTTCACACACAAAAAAAGTGTACATAAAAAATAAGGATCTTGACTAGGAAAATTGATGTATGTTGTATTTAGAACTTTATTCTCCCTTTACTTTATTTCCACCACATAGGATTTCTATGTGATGGAAATATGACTATTTGAAAATTTCCCCAATATACAAGAATGTTATGGCAGTAACTTGATTTTATGTGAATAATCAAGTATTTTATGAGGCCAAATAATTATAGCATCTTAGAAACTAATAGTTATAAAGACCTCAAAGATCCTTGATTATCTCAAACCCCCTTCCAAGAAAAGATATTTTAGCATTATCCTTGACAAGTAACTCTGTGGGGAAATTTTTCTGTGGAACTGGAGAAATTTTAAGATGTGACCTTTTTATGAGGAAAAAAAGATACCATTGGGAACATATTTGGAGTTAATGCCTACTTTTGTTGGTTGAAATAGAAAGTAAAATTCACAAGAAAAATGTATATAAGTATATTTAAAAAGTACATTTAGTACTGTGAGGAAAATTTTGAAATTAGAACCAGAGCAAAATGCAACAGTGGAAAAACAGAGATTAATTCAACATAACTAATGTTTAACAACATCCACTGTTAAATATGAAAGAGAATCAAATCAACAATTTGTATGTCTGTAATTTTGATCACAGAACATATTTTGTAAACACTTGGAAGAAAACCAAACTGTATCACATATAGTTACCCACAGTGAAATAAAACAAAAGATACAGGGAACCAACAGTGAAGGGAAGGAAACCAGGGCTCACATTAACAATCCAGAACAAAAGGAAGAAATAAACATCCAACTGGAACAGAATGAATAAACAAGAATTCAAAAAATGAGGAGAGGCTTAGGAACCTCTGGGACAACTTTCGACATTCCAATATCCAAATCACAGGGTGCCAGAAGGAAAGGAACAAGAGCAAGAAGTTGAAAATTTATTTGAACAAATAATGAAGAAAAAGTTATCCAATCTGGCAAAGGAAATATACTTTCAGGAAGTCCAGGAAGCTCAGAGATTCCCAAAGAAGCTGGACCCAAGGAAGCACACACCAAGGCACATCGTAATCACATTACCCAAGATTAAAGATAAGGAGAGAATCTTAAAAGCATGAAGAGAAAAGGAGACAGTTACCTACAAAGGAGTTCCCATAAGATTGTCACTTGATTTCTCAAAAGAGACCTTGTAGGCAAGAAGGGGCTGGAAACAAGTGTTCCAAGTCATGAAAGGTAAGGACCTACATCCAAGATTACTCTATCCAGCAAAGCTATCATTTAGAATGGAAGGCCAGATAAAGTGCTTCAAAGATAAAATAAAGTTAAAGGAGTTCATCATTATGAAGCACTTATTATACGAAATGTTAAAGAGACTTACCTAAGAAATAGAAGATAAAAACTATGAACAGTAAATTGATAACCTATCCACAACTATCAACAACTGAACCTAAAAAAATAAAAACAAAAACTAAGCAGAAAGCTAAAACAAGAACAGAATCAGAGAAATGGACATCACATGGAGGGTTTCAGTGGGGAGGGGGAGGGGAAGAATGGTGAGGGGAGGTACAGGGAATAAGAAGCATAATTGGTAGGTATAAAATAGATGGGTAGAGGTTAAGAATGGCATAGGAAACAGAGAAGTCAAAGAACTTACATGTACAACCCATGGACATGAACTAAGAGGGGCAAGGCTGGAGGGTTGGGGGTACAGGGTGGAGGGGGGATAAGGGGGGGAAATTGGGAAAACTGTAATAGCATAATCAATAAAATATACTTTAAAAATAAGTTCAGCAAGATAGAGTATTATCTATACTCTATCTGTACTGTATTGATATTAGAATAACACCATTTTGTATAGGCAACAGAAATGAAGTCTGTGGCACTAAACCACTTCCATACTATAAAGACATGCAGTTACAAGGTCAGGGAATGCAAGCATAGTGTAGACAGAGAATTAGGTAGCCCTTTGAGACTAAGAAGAATTGGTAGAGACAACAATGACAGAGAGAAAGACAGATACAGATACACAGAGACATGGTTGAAACCGCCTTGAGAGGTGGCACAGTTCTCCTTGGAAGAATTTCAAGAAGGAATTTTTAAATAGAGTAAAGAAAGAGTGCTTTTTAAGTTTTGTATTAATATGTAAATTTAAATATTCTTGTTTGAAAATTTCTGGAGTGCTATACATGACTTAATGAGTTTGTTCTCCTTGTTGGTTCTAGTTTGATCAGCACAGTTAAATGTTCGTTATGTTCTATGATCCTTTTGTTCCATTGGACAAGAATCATTTATTACAGCTTGGAGAAAACTCCAATTCCTCTCCAAATCTCCCCCGTTTGGGGAATCAGAGAATAAGGTGCTCTAGGCAGCCTACTCTGTTACTTATTTGCTGTCATCCAGGAAGCAATAGTAGGACTGGAAGGCAGAAAAACCTGTCCCAGTACATGCACTAATCCTAAGCATGTGTGAAGGAGGCTCGAGGCTATATCCGAGCAGAAGGCTTTCCAACTCCACATGGCCAGTCTGAGGGTGGGGCTGGGGGAGAGCTTAACTCACAAACAAGTTCCACACATAAGATCATCTCCTTATTGGGTTACTTTGTGAATGAGTTAGGTGATTGTCCTTCACATTTAGAAATTATTCCACTGAGAGTGAAAACTGGGCAAGTTGTTAACCTGAGGTTTTGTGGTTTCTGGCTTCAGCCTTCAATATTGTGTAATTTCACGTTTAGGGGCATTGTCATCACTGACCTCTGGACTTTTTCATTCAGATCAGGTGATTTTCAATTTAAAAAGAACACTTTAGCTAACCCTACCTTTTTCTGAGTAGATTTTTATTGTCGTTTTTACAATAGCAGTCTGTTTTCACTGGTCCATACCTTAAGTAATTATTTCCCTTATATTTTCTCTTTCAATTTTAAATAGTCACAGGTGTGGGGTTGATGCACTCGAAGGGAATTAGCCAACAGAATAGACTAATTGCAGACAAGTAGAACAGGTAATGTTTTTACAAGCCTTAATGGTGTTCCAAATAAAAGTCCTGTGCTTTCCTGGATCAATACATCCATCCTCCATCTAACAAACATTCCTTAAATGTTACCAATCCAGCGAATTCAGCAGCTGCTCAGACCAAACCCCTCCCACAAGACTGCTCTGTGATGGGTCTAAACGACATCACTAGAAGTTTTATTGGAACAATGCTGTTACAATGTTTTTAGAATTTGTGAAAGAATTGGGAGCTAAATTAACAAATGAGCTGTTGCTCCTTGTGATTAGAGATCATAAGACCTGCTTGTTAGAATGGAACAAACACAACTTCCTCAGTTTTGTGTGTGCCTGAGTTCCTAGAGAGCCTGCACCACTCCTACAGGTCTTCCAGTCAGACTGAATGTCTCCAGAACTCAAGCAGCTCACCTGAGATGGAAAGGGTTCTAGACCTTCATCAGGCTATTTGTCTTTCTGTGGCTACTTTAGAGTTTATGACCCTAGTAAATAAACAGTATTGCTCAGAATGAGCATCCTGCTTCACTTGCCTGTTATCCAGACTAGAAGCAACAAAATTAGTACTTCCTTTTATTTGCACTATTTTGACTTTGTCAGGCCCGCCCCCTTTATGCTTGGAATTGACTTAACTGCTTATTTTAACTTTTTTATCTTTGATAATTTCCCTTCAAAGTAATATTTGTCCTATCTAGCTTACTTATTTTTTCTTCTTCATTCTCAGCCATCATTCTGCTTTAAAATTCCATCATTTATTTTTTGTCATCTTCTGTTATTCTGCCATGAAATTAGTAATACTGCACACTAATGAACCCCACTGTCCAGCAATGTTTCTGGCATGGAACATATACCTAACAAATATTACTTGTGTGAATAAATAAGAAATATATAGCCCTGGCTGTTGTAGCTCAGTGGTTTGAAACCAAAGCGTCGCAGGTTAGATTCCCAGTCAGGGTACATGCCTGGGTTGCGGGCCATGGTCCCCAGCAATCGCACATTGATGTTTCTCTCTCTCTCTTTCTCCCTCCCTTCCCTCTCTAAAAATAAATAAATAAAGTCTTAAAAAATAAAAAATAAATATATAGATATTAGTAATTCTCAGATATTAGTCAATATGAGAATCATAAACTATTCCAATCAAATATTTCTAAGATTTATTGAAAAATTGATAATGCCCTGGAATCACACGTATAAACAGTGACTTATTCTCTCTGATTTTTCTCAGTATAACTTATGAAAGTGCATATTAAGACACTAAAATGTGTTATGCATGAGAATTGTCACTATTTCCTCATTCTTGTATCTGTGACTGATTTCTTAAAATAAGAAAATACTAACAAAGATTATCTTTGTATATATTTTTTATTTCCTCAGTTAAATATGTCTACTTATGTTCTCTTCATTAACTTTTATGGATATTATTTGTTTGTTTTATTGACTTCTGTACTAAAACAATATTTGAAGCTACCCATGATAGAATTTTGGGGTCTGGCCAATAGTTTAAAAGAGTTAGTAAAAAATTATAGGATCTGATAGTGTTGTGGTCACAAATCTGAGATGTTGTATGTGGCAGATACCGTCTAACTGTATCCATCTCGGCTGCAGATGCTCGTGGAAACATGAGAAAAAACATACACAGAGACAACTAGGTCCTGTGGGAAAATAGGAACAGAAGGGCCACTCTCTTTAGTGGGGAGCGCGCGGTATCCCTTCCCAAGCATATTTTTAGTGAGAGTACAGACTTAGTTTGTGGATTCACAGTCTGGCAGAAAAGATCAAAAGAAGTAGGTGACTTACAAAGGTGCAGACAGAACTCCTGCTGTGATTCTGGGCAGAGATTGGAGTTTTAACATATGAAAGGACTACAGGTTCCAAAGGTTTCCTGCCTGTGCCTATAAATTCCAAGTTAATAACATCCTCCAGCAAACAGATCTCATAGGATCTTGCATATTCTATGTCCCAGGACTGATTACCCTGGGGGTCCGCTGTTTCTGGTCTAGGCTGCACTGTTCCTGCTAGCCTGAGTTAACAGAGAAGACAAAGGCAGCCAGGAGACTTGAATTTCTCACAAGGACTCAGGCTTTGACAAAGCCGAGGGGGCAGGGGTTGATGTTGATCACCTCTTCATTTCCAGAGCCCTGTGAGTCTTTTGCCTTAGGACATTTCCACATGATTGTGTCTGTCTTAGATTCATTCTCTTTCTTAGAGAATTGTTACCCGCCATTGACTGCCGATCATGCCAGGGAAATAAGTTTTGTCTCCTTAGTGGCTTCTGGTCCGGAGGTCTTCCACTCAGCCTAAGTCACGGGGGGTTACAACTTCCTGAGACCAGGCAGGGCAGTCCCCAACAGTTGTACTTGAAATTCTCTTGCTAGATTAGGATTTTAAAGCAACACCTTCAAATTGCAATGCCTATGCTCTATTTTGAGACCTTGAGTCTCACTGTAACCATTTTAAGAACATGTTCTTAGATCATGTTCATCTCTCTCTCTTCCCTTTGCTCTTTGTTGACAACTGTGTAATATTTGTGCACATTCCTGCTTTTCCTTAAAAGTTTAGAAAACACATCTTCTCCCACCCAATAATGAGCATAGTGTTTTCTATTGAATAGATGTTGAATCAATTTGATTAAATACATCATAGACAATTAATTAATGAAATGAATAGAATTAACATTCTATTTCTATGAAAAGTTATAATGCTTCACTATGCTGCCAAATAGCCAAGTCTATTCTTCATTGATTTCTTGTCAATCATTAAATACATATTTTATTGTTCCATTTCACTTCATTGTTCAGAAATACCCATTTTAGCCAAAATTTATTACTTGTCCTATGCTATTTATGTCTGCTTGCTGGTTCTAAATGACCACAATATCATTTTACAGATATAATTTACACTAGATAGAAAGTTTAATACAGTTTCTCAACATTTGATCACTTCATAATGTCATGTTTTGGGATTAATGGAATACTGTATCCTAGTTCACTAAGTTAAAGTGGAGAGTCTAATAAAAATTATAATGTCTAGAAAGTATAATTTTAGTATTTAAAATAATTAAGAGAATATATATCTAGAAGTCACATTTTTGTCTTAATTGATCACTAGAAACAATCTGATAGAGCTGTTGTTGGATGCCACTCTCAAAGAGCACGATTTCAAATGATATCACATGACTTTAGGGGAGATATAAGTTGAAATGGCCTTTTCCAGAATCTTCTTGTCTTACGTACTTCCACTGCAAAGAGATGTATAAGAACCTAATTGTATTTTTCGACTTTACATAAACTTTATCTATTTGTGATCAGATCATTTGACAGAGACCACTGTCTTGAATTACATTTTTTTTTCTATTTTGGGTTGTTGAGATAAACTACTCCATGGTTTTGCTGCCTTGGCAACCATTGTGATTGGGTAAGCAGTCCGCAGGTCTCTTAACTGACACTAGGCCACTCAGGCATGTTCGTGTCCTAGATAACAGCCAATCGAGTCACAAACACATGTAAGTTCCTGATATAACTTTCCTGGTGGCCCTTGTGATCAATAGTACCCAACCTTCCAGGGCTTCCCCTTTTACTTAGATATGACCCCTGTGCAACTTGCCAAAGCACTGCTCTTTTGGTTGGAATCGACCACTCTGGCCTTAGCCAGGAGCCCCAAAGCACTCCAACCATGGATCCGGATAAAGGTGTGTGCCTCAGATCCTGTGGCTCTTTCCGTCAGCACTCTGCCTTGCCCTCCCTGTGTAGCCCATCAAGCACTCTGTGTATTTCCTTCAGGACCCATGAGTAATAAACTTCTCTATTTCAGATTCTCTTTTGGTCTCTTGTTGAACTGTAATTCACCATCTGACACTCTGTGTTCCACTTAACACATGTTAATTTAGCAAAGTCAGAACATGAGCAAATTCATTTGCTAAAATGCAATATAAATATTAAACTGAGCAAAATTTAGCCAGATCTTTTCTTCTTATGGAGAGAAGATCAATAGACATTAAACTCCTAGAAAGAACTATATAACTCTAGTTAGAAAAAATATATACTGGGTTAAATGATTATGACAATCAACATGAGAACACTTAAGCAAGTATAGAATGGTATGGAAAAAACTTAGCATGGATTAATAAAAAGAAGGATGAGTGTCGGGCTTAACAAACTAATTAACTTTCATCAGGCAAGGGAGTCAAGGAGTTCTTGACAGGGGTAAAGCAATAGACATAATTTGTTTACTGATTAAAAAGCCTCTTTGACATGCTACCACATCATAGACAAGAACATGAAATCAGCAAGTTATTTATGGAAAAATTATACATTGAATAAAAAAGTACACAATGGTGAAGAACATTGACAGGCATTCCAGATTACATATTAGAAAGAGGAAGTAAATGGAGGAGGGGCTGCAGCTGTGCCTGCTTGCCATCTCTGCTCACAGAGACATTTGCTAAAGGGACAGAATTGAAAGTGGGAAGGAAAGGAGCATTGCCAATCAACAATATGGTTTCAAACAAAATAGAATCAAACTGGGTCTGTTATTAGAAATTTATTTTCTTGATTTTCTACTTTGAATTTCTTAGAAAATTTGGAAGAGTTTTTCGCAATAGTAGCTATGCATTTCATGCCAGGCTGGATTCTGCACTCTAGTGGGTGAGTTAGGACTTGAACAATGGCAGGTCAGCTCCTTACTGCATCCCTTCAGTGACACACATGGATAAACTTTCTCCTTGTTCACTTTAGGTATTCACACACCTACAAGTCCAGGATAGCATATATCTTACAGATTCTATGTACTTCAGCGAAGTCACGTTTTTCACATTTTTACATTAGTACCGGGCCAGACTCCAATATTTTTGTACCTCAAATATTTTAATAATTTTTCCAAATTAATGCAAATTGGATTAATGAACTAATCCTCCTGAAGGTCAATTTTGACAAGTCATTTTTTATTCTCCTATCCAGGGGCTTTGCTAATCTGTCTATTACTTCCTTCCTTTTTCTCCATTATTCTCAAACTTATTTTATTCGAGATTCTACCACTTCCAACATATATTATTATAATCAGTACTAACAACTTCCAATAATATGTTTTTCCTTTAGAACATGCACTGTACTAATAGTTTTAAAACAGTTTTTATAATTTTTATAATGTTAATCAAGGAAAACATTACTGTGTCAATTGTAAATCTAGGATGTAAAATGTCCTAGAAAAGCTAGCAACCTTGCTGCAGGCCGCACAGTAGTATGAGAAGGATTCAGCATTCAAATGATACTCTAGTGCCACTTTTCTGTGATATTTCTTAAAATTGTTTCCTATGTGCCATCCGTGCTTTACTTAGATCATTCAAATTAATATCAAAAGTTTTAAAGACATTATTTGATTTTTAATTTAAGTCCTATCAGTGAAGTCCACTCCTCTCATCCATAGTGCCTCTGTGCTAAGTTTAAACTCCGTGGTATGTCATGTCAAGCTCTTCACGTTAGGTCTCACCCCTCATCCCCACCATAGTTCCAACTGCCGCACTAAACTAGCTTTCTTTATGGCAAGTTCTTCTCCTGATGTTCATGCTTTTATGGTTCTCTTAGAATCTTCTCCCTCATTCTCCTTCACTATCTAGTAGAGGATGTGTCACAATTTATTTTCTCTGTCATATTCCATTGCTTATAAACTTCTTTCAGGAAAGGCTATCATTTATTTGTTATCTCAATACTGAGTAGAAATGCTCAATAAGAGACTGCTAAATTACTGTGAGAATTATCCCAGGGATTTCTCTCTGTCTTCTATGTATGAATTTCAAATTTCATACACTCAGAATTAAGTGTTTTGATGATGTATGTTCATGTTTAATTTTTGTCCTTATGTGCACAAATTTTTTCAACTGATTTTTTCACTTAATCTCATTTATTTAAAAAAATATAGAGATATTATCATACATTTTTCAAATTTATGTTTGGGCAGATGGATAATGTTACCTCTATTTGATGTGCTTGACTATTTCTGTGTTGTTGAGCATTAAGGCAGTTACAGTTTTACCCATTTTGGATAAAATCACAATGAACACTAGGGTAGAATTATTATTATTTTTAATTATTCTTTTCAAAAAGATTGCTTATGTACACACCTAGCAGTAGGGTGAATGATCAAAGTATGAACTTTTATGTGGTTTTAGAGAAGTGCTCAATGAACTATAGCCCGTGGGCCATGTCTGGCCTCCAGCCTGTTTTTGAAAATAAAGTTCTACTGAAACACAGTTAGAGTCATTCATTTAGACATTGTCTACAGCTGCTTTCACAGTCCAAGGGCACAGCTGGGTGGTTCAGCCCATAAAGCTGAGATTTACTATCTGGTCCTTTACAGACCAATGGGCCAGCCTTTGCCTAGAGACAAGTTACTCAACTTCCTTCTGCAAGGCAGTTCTCATTCCCAACAAAGTAAAAGTTGACTGACTTTGCCACACCTTCCTCATCTGTGACAAGAATTATGATTATGGTAAACATTTATGAAGTGCCCTTTCTAGATGATAGTCTCACAGTTTGTACTGAGAGGGCAAATAAAAGATCTAGACTTTCTACCAAGGACCTGATATCTTAGAAAATTGCCCTGAAGCTCGGGTATATATGATTCCAAAAAAAGTCTACTACTTTCGGCACCACCATTAGCATGTCAGCGACAGCCAGGTGCTTCCTCCCTCGGGCTAATGAGTTCGATGGAGAGCAAACCCTCAGCTAGTTTGCAATGCCAACAAAATCCAAGAAAAATATAAGAGCTCTAACCTACCAGACTGTTGCCGATATTTTGTCTTCCAAGAGCACAGTTTAATATTCACAAATGTGCCTTAAAGTAAAAATTTCAGTTATCGCATAAAAGTCTGCTGACTTTCTTCGGCACGGCATTGTGCTGAGATTTCATGCCAGGTGCAAGTGAGCCATCATGTTTTATCATTTCTGTGTAGCCAAATCAGGTAACACGAGTACATTATAGTTCTGATTGCTGTCTTGTAATACAATGTGACCCAATTTGTAAACAAAAAAAAAAAGGAATGGAAACAGAAGCTTGTAGCAACACCTAAAATACCTTTTGAGCCATTATCTCTTTAATGAAAAGCAACACTGGACGATTTCAATGCAAATTGGGGTTTAGCATCTCATTAACTGAATAATAGCTTATACACACTGAGCATTTCTGAGCACCTGAAGTATTATAAAAATGTTACACCCAAAGAGGTCAAGTGTTCACTCTTCTATCTATCCTCAGATAACAATTGAGATCTTTCTCTCCTTCCTTGTTAAATAATAATAATTTGTTTCTTCTTTTATCTCTCTCAGTTATTAAGCAGACTTCCAGTTATTAAGTAAGATTTCCATGCAGCCTGTTTGCTATATTCTTAAGTATTTAAATGTTTTCCCCACTGTGGATTATGTGGAAATTTGATTTTGATTTGCCATTTGACTGGCATATTTCTTTTCTTCCAGACTAGACGAGGTGGGAGGGGGCATCTAACACTAAAAGAGAAGTTGGCTTTTTGTATACAAGCCCTTTACAGATTATAAATTACTGCTGGGCTTCTCAGAATCCTGCAACACTGTAACTGAAGCCTATTGAGACCAGTGTGTCTCTATTTTTTAGTTTATTTGAAACATCCCTTTCAGAAGTGATGTTTTCCCGTCAGGAATCAAGTCATTACTTGGCCGATTTCACTTCTTTTGCACAAACTTTGCCTTGTGTTCATCAGTTTGATTCTTTCACCCTGATAAGCTCTGGCTACTGGGGCTGGAATAGCTGTTCCATACCAGCCTCGAATATCTGCAGGCATTTTCCTCCTGTTTCACACTGAGTTAGCAATGAATCCCATCTGTTCTTTATCATCAGGAACTCACAGTGTGCTCAAAGCCATTCTTCAAATGAGGTTTTAAACTTTCATTGCAGCTTTCTGGATAAATGTAAACATGCACACACACACACACACACACACACACACATATACAGGGGTGGGCGAAAGTAGATTTACAGCTGTATGTGAAACACAGAGTTTATTCTTGTATTGTTATTTATTAATTATTGTAGTATTTTCCATATGGACAACTGTAAACCTAATTTGCCCACCCCTGTGTGTGTGTGTGTGTGTGTGTGTGTGTGTGTACACCCTATAATTCTCATATAGATTATGGACAATAAGAATATATAAGCATCTGTGGACAAACCTCGTTTGTATATGCTGACTGCTTTATCATTCTCCATGAAATAGTAATATCAGGTGACTAATCATTTGATGCATCATATATATGCTATTACTAAAAGGCACATTGTTTTCCAAAAGCATCAATGAATCTAGGCCACATAATCAATCAAGTGTTAACATTTCCTGATTTTTGCTTAAAACAACTCTTCCTTGACTCAGATGGTAAGTAGTCTTGCATTTGCTGTGTCGTCAAAGTCTCGGATATTCTTACTAAATCCTTCAGTCCATTTTGATAAGGTATCAATATTAAAATACAGCAGTGTATAAATTAGCTAGTGTGCCACATGTGTTTCAAATACATACAAAAATAAATTCCACAAAAAGCTCTGCAAAATACTGTCTTTCTGCTTTATCATGTATATGAAAATAAATAAACTCCACTTAAAATTTATTTTAAAACAGAGGAACAAAGTTAGGCTGTTATGAATCCTTATGTGTTGTGTGACAGCATTTTAATCCAAAACTTTGCTTCACACAATGAAAACTAATTCCACAGGCTAGTATAATTTTTAACGAAATACAATTATTTAATCTCTTCAATATATCTCAAAGAATAGCTAATATTTCATCACCTTAAATCCATCTCCAAAGTATCTAAACTAATTAAATCTTTCCACAAAAGATTTGATAATACTTTTGTGGACATATCATTGCTTATTTTATTTTTTCAGTATTTTATTAAAACTGTAAAATGTGATTGTACCCTTTACTAGAGCATAAGATGCCCAAAGGTTTAAAAAAAATAAATGCAAAGAGTAGCATAAATTCCTTGAAACCATGAACACGGGAGAATGGAAAAATACAAAAAGTATCTGTTTTATACAAATTACAGTTGACCCTTGAACCCTAGATTTGAATTGCATGAATCTACTATAAGATTTTTTTCATAAATACCATAACTTTATTGTCTTTTCTTTATGATTTTTAAAATAACATTATTTTCCTTACCTTATTTAATTGTAAGAATTCAGTATATAAGACAATAGTATACAAAATATGTATTAATTGACTTTATGTTATCACTAAAGATCTTGATCAACAATCGGCTATTAGTAGTTGAGTTCTGGTGCATTCAAAGTCATATGCAATTTTTGACTGCGAGGAGAGGGTCAGCACCCTTAGTCCCTCTGTTATTTAAGGGTCAGCTATGTTATTAAGATGCTCCTAAAATATGCCCCCACTTTAATCTATTAGGTATAAAATACATTTTTTTGCAAAATATAGGAAGTTATTAACCAAACTTTCTATAGTAACTGCTAATATATGACTCCCAAATATGTCTGAGTAAAAAAAGGACAAATTTAAAAGCTCTTGAAATGCAATCTATCATTTTTAGAAGTATTCCTTTTGCATAATATTACTAAAGCATAATAATTGAAAAATTTTAAAGCCAATTACCTAAATAAAAAATACATAAAAGCATGATCAGAGGTTAATTGTGAAATTTATAATGTATCCATTAGTGGTTAAGTTCTAAAGGGGCAAAATGAATTTGTGTATATTTTCTTTGATATATTATATCTCTGTCCATTATATAAATTTTGACATTTTATTTGTTTCTTTGATCTTTTAGATAACTTAAGCATTAAACCTGGGGAAAATGCAATTTGAAAGTACAATGCAATCTAGGACACAGATGTCTGTCAGGGACAGTTTGACACTTCACGTTTGTCCCAAAGTTCCATTAGGGAGATGGACTAGACCAAGGCAAAATTGAAGGGAGTAATAAAAGGAGCATTATAGGAGGCTCTAGGCTTTGTTTAGATACCTAAAGATACAAATTAACTCGACATTTTCCTGTTTTTCCCCAAGTTCTAAAAGAGAGGAAGTCAACATGTTGTAAACTATTTTTCTCCTAGTTTGTGACAGCTGTGTTTATTGAGAAATTCTTACCTCTTAGTTCTGATTCACGCCACTCATCCAGTCTCCAAATTGTGAATGACACGTGACTCATTCCAATCGTTTTTTAAGATCCAGTTAGTCATCAAATTATATAAATTTTATTTCAAGATACCTGTTATCTAAGTTCTTTTCACTTTGTGTTCATTGTTAACATCCTAAATGACAATTTCATCGCCTCACACAGATGAATAAAAGAGCTTTGTAGGTGTTCTAACTCAGTCTCCTCCATCTGTTCCATCCTACACACAACTGGCAGACGAACCCTTTAAATCCTGTTTTAAAAAACTATGTCTCTCTACTCACACTTCACAGTGAATTTCAATAGGACATCCTATGTTTCTCTCTACCCAAACAACCACATATCCTATAATTTCCCAAATACAATTTTAGCTTAAGTTACATTAGCCTCTACCAATTAGGTTTTACTATTTACTGGGACTTACTTGAATTTGGCCCTTGAATTGAGTTTTAAAGCCTGAAATATAATACCATCACTAAAAAATAATTTTTCTCATTGTTTTATGACTCTTTTTCAAGGTGATCTTTTCTTGATAGACACAGTGGCTGTACTGGCTATTCCTACAACTGGGACCTGGCTTTTGATTTAGAACTAGTAATTTATTGTTCACCGATTTCTCACTCAATGTTTTTCAAGATGTAAGTATATTTGAGTCTATCTTGAAAGATACCAAATTAGAGAAGCTTAAGTGATTATAAAAATCTAGGTAGAATGGGATCTTTGTTTCCCAATTATCTAAATGTTAAACATTTCTTTTTTATAGGTGATTTTGCATTAAAAGACGGGATAAAGTAACTATTCCTTAGGCACTGGAATAAGGGAAATCTGGATGTGTAGTTGAATTCAAGTTCATATTTTCCAGTAAAATCCTTAGAATATTCCTCTTTTGCAATTTTAGAAAATAAACTCAGTTAATGGGGTCAAAATATCACTTAATAATCAGCATTAATTTTTGTTGAAAATTAACCTAAGATTTAAATGTGTCCACCAAAAGGATATATTGAAGTCCTACCTTCTGGTATTTGTGAATGTGACCTCATTTGGAAATACTCATAGGTGCTTTGCAGATGTAATCAAGTTAAGATGTGATCATATTGGATTAAACTAGGCTCTAATCCAATGACTTGTTCCTTATAAGAAGAAGAGAATCTGGACACAGAGTAGACAGAAATACTGGGAAAAACTTCATGTGGCAATGTAGGCAGAGGCAAAGTGATATATTTAGAAGCCAGGAATGCAAAAGATTGACAGAAGCTACCAGAAGCTAGGAATGAGGCATGAAAGAAAATGTCCCTCAGAGCCCACCAGAAGGTACCAGCTTGGTTAACTCCTTTGTTTTGGACTTCTAGACTCCAGAACTGTGAGAGAGTAAATTTCTGCTCTTTTGAGCCATCCAGTTCATGGTGCTTTATTACAGTAGCCCTAGGAAATGAAAAAAGAAATACATAATTGTGCATCATTAACTACAAATACATCTTTCTATCTATGCATCAATCTATCCTCCTATAATCATCAGTTGATCTGTTGAGATTCCATCCACCCATCCATCCATCCACCCATCCCAATAAAGAGCACAAATATTCAAGTCAGTCAAAGATGAGTTATGAGATTCTCTGCAAGTTCTTAATTTTCCAAAGCCTCAATTTTATCATCTGAAACATGAATACGTTTCAGTATTAAATAAAATAAAATTTAGAACAGTCCCAGAAACATTAGTAAAAGGTCAATAATTATACATACACACTTGCATATACACACATAAATATGCATACACACATTTATACAGGCATATAGTACATACAGCTTCATAGTAGCAACTTTAAGTTGTCTGTTCTATGTTCCCCTTATTCCTTAGCAATATTTATATAGCTAACTATGTATATTTATATGTCCACATATATACAAATAAAAAGTAGTTTTGTAACAGAAACTGTGGGTTATCCCCCAGTATCCACACTCTCCTCCTTCCTGAAGAGCTTCACTAAAGTACATAAAAATTTGGAATAAAAACTATATTTTGTTTTTATTCCAAATTCACAAGTTATGACCACAGAACTATAGTTTGTCCACTAGGAATAAATGTGGAATTGCTGCACTAACTTTCAGTCAGAGTGTTTAGAAGGAGAATGTACCTTTCTTTTTCAGATCATGCTCTATTTTCTGACATTCTGTCAATATGATTAACAGGAGTTCAAGTAGGCAATTTGACTATTAGGTGGCAAATGCATGTTGAGAATAGTAGAGCAAGAGATAGATAGATGGAAGATAAGTTAATTATAGTTTCTGTGCTAGTTAACTAGTTCAACAGATGTCTGTGTACGAATAAACTCAGAATTTTAAATCTCGATATAAATTTTTTCATGTAGAAAATAAAACAGTTTGAATTCAGGAACATTATATAAGTACACTCATACTTAACTATAAAGTTCTTTAACACTTGTAATTAAGTTCCTGATGAATGTGGAACCTTCTAATCAGCTCCAAACTGCAGGCCCTCAGACATTTTGTAGGAGAGAGAAATATGTTTGTTTTTTTTAATTTAGGTCACAGTTGTGCCAATTTGTATAACCTCTAATGTAAATGTTCTCAAGTATTGCATATAAAAGTGAACAACATGCATAGTTACTTCAAGAATCTTCAATAAGTTGATCTGGTTAACCAGATAACAAACCTTCCTTGTAGAAACTAGTAGTACTGGCCCTTCAGTCGGCAGGTTAAGGCAAGCTCTCAGGGGCCCTGGAACTAGATGCATTTTTGCTTTGATTTGTCATGTGATTGTCCCTAAAAATATATATTTTAGACCCACTCTGCTTGTGAATCATTTGCATAAAGCTGAGCCTGTGACTTTCTCTGTTTGGTCTGATTTTTCTCTTAATGGAATTTGGGGTTGTTTATTACAAGTGAATAGAAGAGTTTTGGCCTTCTTCTGGTGGTGTTTTCCAACTTCTGTGTGGTTTTTCTTCTATTCTCTCTTCTCTCCTCCTATCTCTTACATCTCCCTTAACCCTCTCTTACTTGTTCATTTCCCTCCCCTTCTCTCTCTCTCTGCAGAAACTGAATTTTTCTCTAAGTCCTCTCATAAAGTTATAGTTTCTAACTAGGAGGCCTGATTGTTGACTTCAGAATTTCAATAAAAAAGAGACTAATAACCTGTGGAAAGAGGTTTTCTACAACTGCTCTACCTCAAAAACACTAGTAAAGTAAAATCAAATCCATTACCTGCCCTTCGGGCCAAGGCATGGCCAGACCTTTCATCCATGGGTTTGCTTATTCCCCGTTCTTTTCGTTTATGTGTGCTTATGTTTTGTCACATGCCAGGCTCTTTGTTAGGCAATGACATAACCAGTGTGCACTGATAAATGTAAATTCCTGCATTTCACATTTGAACATAACCACCAGAAACTATGGAGCCAAAAATTTACCCCTGTGGTTGAATAATTATAAACCCCCAAAATAAATTTGGCTTAAATAAAAAGAGAATGTATTAATTGATCATCAAATGCCTAATCAATAAACTGTGCCCATCAATTTTGACTTTCCTATGTACCCTTCAAATAATAAGGAATCTACACAACATTACTTGGAATTGCCTTGATTTTGAAAAACCACCACTGAATTGTGATGGCGTCGGAGTAGGAAGGAGCAGATTTGGCTTTCCTCTGCTCAGGGGAGAGAGTCCTGACCGATCTTTGGAGTGGAAAGGCAAGCAACCAACATATTTCAGCATTTTTGAGAACGGAGGACCAAGGATTGTGGCAGAACCGAAAGAACAAAGAATGGATCGCTGCATCAAGAAGAACCAGCCTCAACACAACCTGCCCTCACCAGCACAACAAAATATAGAAGGTGGTGGACAGAGTGACCCACATTTAACCAGCTGGCGGGAAGGAACCACCAAAGAAAGACTCAACAACAATCAGAACCCAAAGGCAAACACAAAGCCAACTTAAACAACAGCCCAAGACCAGCGAGCTTGGGGGGTCAAGGAAACAGTACCACTGAAACTCACTGCTACTCTACTAAAGAAGTTCACATCATAAACCGAGGGAGCCAGAACAGATCAATATAAGAAGCTGAGGTGAACAAGAAGAGTCTCACAAACAATGGGAAGACAAAGAAATACTCCCCAAATGAAAGGAAAGGAGGAAGCCTCAAAAAGAATGCTAAATGAAACAGAGGCAATTCAACTATCAGATATTGAATTCAAAGCAGTGATTGGCAGGAAGCTCAATGAGCTCACAATGAGCTACGAGAAACTACAGGGAAGCTACAATGAACTCAATGAAAACTACATCAG
The DNA here is from genome assembly GCF_004126475.2 of Phyllostomus discolor. NCBI lineage: Eukaryota > Metazoa > Chordata > Mammalia > Chiroptera > Phyllostomidae > Phyllostomus > Phyllostomus discolor. The sequence goes on from NC_040903.2 coordinate 92,596,952, forward strand.
CATAAAAAAGGAAATAGAAACTCTCAACAAGGGCCAAGAGGAAATGAAGAATACAATCTCTGAAATGAAGAACACAGTAGAAGGAATGAAAAGCAGAATCGATGAAGCAGAAGAACGGATCAGCGAGCTAGAGGACAAAATAGAAGAAAACACCCAGAAAGAGCAAGAAAGGGAAAAGAGGCTCAGAAAGAATGAAGAGGGATTAAGAGAAATGCAAGACAATATGAAACGTAATAATATCCGTATAATAGGGATACCAGAAGGAGAAGAAGAAGAACAAGGCATAGAAAACCTAGTTGAACAAGTGATGATGGAAAACTTCCCTAATTTGATGAGACAAAAAGTCACACAAATACAGGAAACACAGAGAGTCCCAATCAAGAGGAACCCAAGGAGGCCCACCTCAAGACACATCATAATTAAAATGGCAAAATTTCAAGACAAAGAGAGAATCTTAAAGGCAGCAAGGGAGAAGAAGGAAGTAACATACAAGGGGGCCCCAATAAGGCTAACAGCTGACTTCTCAATGGAAACACTCCAAGCCAGAAGAGAATGGCAAGAAATAATCCAAGTAATGAGAACCAGAGGCCTGCAACCACGACTACTTTACCCAGCAAGGCTCTCAATTAAGATAGAAGGCCAAATAAGAAGCTTCTCAGACAAAAGAAGTCTAAAAGAATACACCTCCACTAAACCAGCTCTGCAAGAGATGCTGAAGGGACTCCTTTAAGGAAAGAAAGGAAAAGAGAGAGTGAGAGAGGATCACACGTACATAAAAGGCAATGAATAAGTACCTATCAATAATAACCTTAAACGTAAATGGACTAAACGCTCCAATCAAAAGACATAGAATAGCTGATTGGATAAGAAAACATGACCCACACATATGCTGTCTACAAGAGACCCACCTCAGGATAAAAGATCTGCACAGGTTGAAAGTGAAGGGCTGGAAACAAATTTTCCAAGCAAATGGACAGGAGAAAGAAGCCGGGGTAGCAATACTCATATCTGACAAAATAGACTTCCAAAGAAGATCCATAAAGAGAGACCCAGAAGGTCATTTCATAATACTCAAGGGAAGAATTCACCAAGAAGACATAAACATAGTAAATATATATGCACCCAAAATAGGAGCACCTAAATACATAAAGAAAATCTTAGAGGACTTCAAGAAAGATATGGACAGCAACACAATTATTGTGGGGGATTTTAACACCCCTCTATCAAAAATGGACAGATCTTCCAAACAAAACATCAACAAAGATATTGTGGCATTGAACAATACCCTAGACGAACTGGGCTTTACTGATATTTACAGAACCCTCCATCCCAAAGAAGCTAAATACACATTTTTTTCAAGTGTACATGGAACATTTTCAAAGATTGACCACATGATAGGACACAAAACAAGCCTCAACAATTTCAAAAAAATTGAAATCATACCAAGCAATTTCTCGGATCACAAGGGACTGAAACTAGAAACCAACCCCAAGGAAAAAAACCCAAAACACTCAAATTCATGGAGATTAAACAGCATGCTATTAAACAATGAATGGGTCAAGAATGATATTAGGGAAGAAATCAAACGGTTTTTGGAAACAAATGAAAACGAACTCACAACAACCCAAAACTTATGGGACACAGCCAAGGCAGTCCTGAGAGGGAAGATCATAGCGATACAGGCCCACCTAAAAAAGTTAGAAACATTTCAAACAAACAACCTAACCCTACGTCTACAAGAACTCGAGGAACAACAACAAAGACAGCCCAGAGCAAGCAGAAAGAAGGAAATAACTAAGATCAGAGCAGAATTAAATGACATAGAGACTAAAAGCACAATTCTAAAGATCAATGAATCCAAGAGTTGGTTCTTTGAAAAGATAAACAAAATCAACAAGCCTTTAAGCAGACTCATCAAGAAAAAAAGAGAGAAAACCCAAATAAACACAATCAGAAATGAAAGAGGAGAGATTACAACAGATACCACAGAAATACAAAGGATTGTAACAAATTACTACAAAGAGCTGTATGCCAAGAAATTTGAAAACCTAGACGAAATGGACAAATTTCTAGAAAAATATAACCTTCCAAAACTCAATAAAATGGAAGCAGAAAGCCTCAACAAACCAATAACAGCAAAAGAAATTGAAGCAGTAATCAAAAAACTCCCAACACACAAAAGCCCTGGACCAGATGGTTTCACAGGAGAATTCTACAAAGCATTTAAGGAAGAACTAACACCTATCCTTCACAGACTATTTCAAAAAATCCAGAAAGATGGAAGACTACCAAACTCTTTTTATGAGGCCAACATCATCTTAATTCCAAAACCAGATAAAGACACAACAAAGAAAGAAAACTACAGGCCAATATTGCTGATGAACATTGACGCTAAAATCCTCAACAAGATACTGGCAAACCGCATCCAACAGTACATTAAGAAGATCATACACCATGACCAAGTTGGATTCATTCCAGGTATGCAAGGATGGTACAATATTCGCAAATCAGTAAATGTAATACATCACATAAACAAAAGCAAAGACAAAAACCACATGATCATATCAATAGATGCAGAAAAAGCATTTGATAAGGTACAGCACCCATTTATGATAAAAACACTCAGTAAAGTGGGAATAGAGGGAGCATTCCTCAACATAATAAAGGCCATATATGAGAAACCTACAGCCAACATTATACTCAATGGGCAAAAATTAAAATCTTTTCCACTAAGAACAGGAACAAGACAAGGATGTCCACTTTCACCACTTCTATTCAATATAGTACTGGAGGTTCTAGCCACAGCAATCAGACAAGAAAAAGAAATAAAAGGAACCCAAATCGGAAAGGAGGAAACAAAACTGTCACTGTTTGCAGATGACATGATAGTGTACATAGAAAATCCTATAGACTCCACCAAAAAACTGCTTGACCTAATAAATGAATTTGGTAAAACAGCGGGATACAAAGTCAATATCCAGAAATCAAAGGCATTTCTGTACACCAACAATGAAACAGCAGAAGCAGAAATCAAGAAAAAAATCCCATTTGAAATAGCAAAAAGGAAAATAAAATACCTAGGAATAAACCTAACCAAAGAGGTAAAAGACCTGTATTCAGAAAACTACATAACACTGAGGAGAGAAATCAAGGAAGACACAAACAAATGGAAACATATACCGTGTTCATGGATTGGAAGAATTAATATCATTAAAATGTCCATACTACCAAAAGCAATCTACACATTCAATGCAATACCTATTAAAGTACCAATGGCATATTTCACAGACATAGAACAAACACTTCAACAATTTATATGGAACCATAAACGACCCCGAATAGCTGCTGCAATTTTGAGAAAGAAGAGTAAAGTAGGAGGAATCACAATACCTGACACTAAACTATACTACAAGGCCACTGTAATCAAAACAGCCTGGTACTGGCATAAAAACAGGCACATGGACCAATGGAACAGAACAGAGAGCCCAGAAATAAACCCAAGCCTCTACGGTCAATTAATATTTGACAAAGGAAGCAGCAACATAAAATGGAATAAAAATAGCCTCTTCAACAAATGGTGTTGGGAGAACTGGACAACTACGTGCAAAAAAATGAAACTCGAGCACCAACTTACACCTTATATAAAAATAGATTCAAGGTGGATAAAAGACTTAAATATAAAGCGTGACACCATTAAAGTCCTAGAAGAGAACGTAGGTAGGAAAATCTCAGATATTTCACGCAGAAACTTTTTTACTGACTTGTCTCCTAGAGCAAGGGACAGAAAGGAAAGAATAAACAAATGGGACCTCATCAAAATTAAAAGCTTTTGCACAGCTAAGGAAAACAGTATCAAAATAAAAAGAGAACCAACTGTATGGGAAAACATATTTGCTAATGATACCTCAGACAAGGGTTTAATCTCCAAAATATATAAAGAACTTACACGACTCCACTCTAAGAAGACAAGTAACCCAATTAAAAAATGGGCAAAGGACTTGAACAGACACTTCTCCAAGGAGGACATACAGAAAATCCAAAGACACATGAAGCGATGTTCAATATCGCTAGCCATCAGAGAGATGCAGATTAAAACCACAATGAGATACCACTTCACACCAGTCAGAATGGCCATCATAAACAAAGCAACAAACAACAAGTGTTCGAGAGGATGTGGAGAAACGGGGTCCCTAGTGCACTGTTGGTGGGGCTGCAGACTGGTACAACCATTATGGAAAGCAGTTTGGAACTTCCTCAGAAAACTAAAAATGGTTCTGCCTTTTGACCCAGCAATTCCATTGCTGGGACTCTATCCTAAGAACACTAAAACACCAATACAAAAGAACCTTTGCACCCCGATGTTCATAGCAGCACAATTTACAATAGCTAGGTGCTGGAAGCAACCTAGATGCCCATCAGTAAATGAATGGATCAAAAAACTATGGTACATTTACACAATGGAATTCTATGCAGCAGAAAGAAAGAAGGAGCTCATACCCTTTGCAACAGCATGGATGGAGCTGGAAAGCATTATGCTAAGTGAAACAAGCCAGGCAGTGAAAGACAAATACCACATGATATCACCTTTAACAGGAATCTAAACAACAAAACAAAACAAAACAAAAAACTAGCAAAATATAACCAAAGACACTGAAATAGGGGATAGTCTCACAGTAGCCAGAGGGGAGAGAAGAGGGAATTTCAGGGGGGAATGGGTAGGGATTACAGGAACAAATTTGGAGGACACATGGACAAAAACTAGGGGTGGGGGGTAATGGGGGGAAGGGGGGAGGGTTGGGTGGAGGGGCTGGAATGGGAGTAGGGGGGAGAAAACTGTACTTGAACAATGATTGAAATAAAAAAAATAAATTAAAGAAAAATAATAATAAAAAAAAATAAAAAAAAGAAAAAAAAGAAAAACCACCACCACCAAATAACAACAATTAAACCCTGTTTCTCTGAGATTATTTCCAATCACAATTTCTACATATTAAAATCAATCTAAATTTGATAATTTTTGTTTATTTTGAAGCCTTAAGAATATTAAGTACTTTTATAAAAACATTTAACTGGGTGTCATGTATGAGATCACTTTAAAATTGTGCAATGTGCAAACAAGACTTCACCACGAGGTTGTGGAGAAAGGGGAACCGTAGTGCCCTGCTGGTGGGAATGAAGATTGGTTTAGCTGCTGTGGAAAAGAGTATGGAGTTATCTCAAAAAAAATTAAAAATTGGAACTGCTTTACAACCCAGCAATTCCACTTCTGGCAATATATCTAAAGAAATACAAAACGCTATTTGAAAGAATACATGCACCTCTATGTTCATTGTAGTGTTACTTAACATTAGCCAAGACCTGAAAGCAGCCCAAATGTCCATTACTATATGAATGGACCAAAAAAGCTGTGGTGCATTTACATAGTGGAATACAACTTGGTCATAAAAAAGAAGGAAATCTTACCCTTTTTGACAACATGGATAGACCTGGAGAATATTATACTAAGTGAAATAAGCCAGCCATAGAAAGACAAGTACCATGTGACTTTACTCACATGGGGAATCTAGTGAACAAAATAAAATATCAAACAAAATAGGAACAGACTCATAGATAGAGAACACACTGAAAGCTGTCAGAGGGGAGTGGGGGTTGGGGCTGGGTGAAAAGGGTGAAGGTATTAAACAAACAAACAAACAAAAACATCCCTTATAGACACAGACAACAGCATGTGATTACCGGAGGGGAAGAAGGGTTATGCGGGAGGTAGAAGAGGTTATAGGGGGGATAAACAGTGATGGGAGGAGACTTGATTTGGAGTGGTGAACACACAATACAACATACAGATAATGTATTATACAATTGTATACCTGGAACATATGTAATTTTATTAACCAATGTTACCCCAATAAAACAAACAAATAAATAAATAAATAAATTGCCCTAACTGGTGTAGCTCAGTGGATTGAGCACGGGTCTGTGAAGCACAAAGGCTCATGGGTTCAATTCCCAGTCAGGGCAAATGCCTGGGTTGTGTGCCAGGTCCCAACCACACATTGATGTTTCTCTCCTCTCTTTCTCCTTCCCTTCATCTTTCTGTAAAAATAAATAAAATCTTTAAAATTTTTAAAATAAATAAATCAGTACACCTAGAAAAAGAAACCATCTAAAATGCAATAGGAGGGTATTTTAACTGCTCAAAACAGCACAGCATAATGGTTAAGAGAATACTCAAATTGTCAAACTTCCTGTAATAGAGTTCTATTTTTTCACTGTGTCATTTTGGGCAAATTACTTAACCTCTTGATCTTCAACTTCCTCATCTGTAAAGTTGTCTCAATAATAATTCTCTTATGATCTACATTAATTAATATACATAAAGCATTTAGAAAGTACCTGGCCTTGAGTGAGTGTTATGCAAGTGTCAGTTACTATTAGTAAGACTGCCTTTCCAGTTATTGCTGATTTTTATCTTAGGAACTCTTTTTTTGTGTAGGAGACATTTGCTATATATAACCGATATGTGAGATCTATGGTTTTGAGCACCAAGTATAACTGACTCAGTCAAGACATTCTCACACAAAGATGAAAAATGAATATACCAAATTATTCACTGAAGCAAAAATTAATATTAGTAAAATTTTAGATGAGTGAAAAAGATTAATAACAATTAAGATACATGTCATATGAGTTCTGTCTGGGAAAAGTCTAGCTATTGTTAACATAACTAGAACAATTTGTGCAGCATCAACATAACCTGGCAGCCAAGAGTGGACTGGAATGCACACACATGAACAATGAGGACTTCACTGTACTAGTCAGTGGGGGCAGTAGATGCTGTTCAGTGAGCATATGTACTGTGTGGCTGTCACATTCAGAATGATTGAGTAGGTAGAGCAATGAATCTGCATCAAGTTTCATGTTATGCTTGAACAGTCCTCTGTGGACACTATTGGGATGATTCAGAAGGCCACAGCTATGGACAGCTGGTGATGGCAGCTTCATCAGGATAACATGCCCATTTATGCATCACATCTTGTGCAGTTTATTGGCAAAACATCAAATGACTCAGTGTCCATACAACCCAGATTTGGCACCCCATGACTTCTGGCTTTTCCCAAAACTAAAATCATCTTTGAAGGAGAAGAGATTTCAGACTGTCAGTGAGATTCAGAAAAATATGACCAGGCAGCTGATGGCGATTGGGAGAACTGTGTGAGGTCCCAGGGTGCCTGCTTTGTAGCCTACTGAGGTATCATTGTCCTATTTACAGTAGTTCTAGTATCTTGTATCTTCTTCAATAATGTCTCTATTTTTCATACTACATGGCTGGAAACCTTCTGGACAGATCTCATACATTGCCTTGTTAGAATATTATACATGTATCAAAAGTAATAAACATGAAGAATTTATCACAACATCAAAAGCTTTATGTACTGATATACATATATATATATATATATATATATACACACTTTATGTACTGATTGATATATATATATATATATACCAAAATCTAATTTCTGAATTTAATAATGGTATTTACAAGGGCTAGAGAATAATGAAACATGCAATGAGTTGACTTTGTAGTTGCTGATAATTCTGATATAATGTTAATTGTATAACTAATTTTGTAAAAGTTTTCAAAGTAAACCTATTTAAATAAACAATCATGTGTTTTCAAATCTACTGTATTGAACATTTCAATATATATATATGTATGTAGTCAGTGATGCAATTAGCTTCATACTTAGAAAACACAGAAATAAGTATTTTCTGATAGTAAGAAAATGTCAAACATTAATAATGATGATGATAAAATGTATGTTATATTAAGAAAATTGACCATGCTCCTAAGGCCAATCTTTCATCAGTTCCTAAATTTTTATAACACTTGTCTTTGCAGGAACTGTATTCTAGCAATTATGTTTCCCTTTTTCTTATATCATCATGTTTTTTCTTTTTCTATTGATCGTTTTATGTTTGAAAATGCTTCATTAAGGCCAAACAAAAACATCCTTCCTTTACTGTAAAAATTCTTGGAAGTGATAGTCCCTGTATATATGTATTACCAATGTTACATAACCTGTTCTCTCTCTTGCTCACTGGTAACTGGCATTTCTCCCCCTGCTTCAGAGAAAAGACTCTTCTTATGAACACCAGTGACCTTCATTTTGCCAAATCATATATTCAGTACTTTGTTCTCTTTATTTGACTTGTGAGAAGCACTCTCAAAGTTGTCATCTTGCTTTATATACTCTCTTTCCTAGGCTTTCGTAACAGTCATGGTTCCTCCTGTCTCAATGCTGCCCAGTCTGTCTACTTGGCTTGTTTCTTTTTCTGTGAATGTCTTCTAAACTTTGGTGGGCCCAGGTTTTTCACCCTGGTTTTATTTCTTTTGTCTATACTCTGCACTCTTGATCTAAATCAGTGTCATGGATTCATGAGCACCTAATGGACTTCAGATTCTCTATTTTCCATTTCATTCCCAGTGCAACTCTCATTTTCCTGCTAACTAGGTATCTCCACTGTTATACTAATAAATTTGGCAAACAGCATGTCACAAAAAGAACATTTGATTCCTCCCTCTTCCACACCCCATTTCTGAACATTCCCTTTCTATGCAACTCAGTAATTGCTGTGGTCATCCTCCCTCTGACTTCCACAGCCTGGCCAGGCCCATATTCAAGAAGTCATTTTTATTCCCCTTGCCTTTCCCCTCATTTGCAATTTATCAGCAAGTCTTGTTGACTCGACTGGCAAATATGTTTTGAATTTATTTGTTTCCCATCATCTCCACTATTGCTACCTTAATCTAAGTTTTTATCATCTGTTTCCTAACCCATTGCTATTGCCCTTGTTTTCATTTCTGTACTCCATCATGGTCTATTATCTTCCTGGTAACTTGGGTTTTCTTTTTAAAGAATAAGTCAAATTATATACTTCTCCTGCTTAAGACTCTCCAGTAGTTTCCACTACATATACATTAAACTCATTAAAATGTATGATAAACTCCTTCTTGGTCTGATGTGATTTTATCCTTGAGTCATTTCACACAAGACTCTCCCTATGCCCTACATGTACTCACCTTAGATTTATTTCCACTTATCAACTCTTTAAAGCTCATGTCATGTTATTTTTATAAAGAGGACTCTCCCAAAATTATATCCTGCTCAAATACATACACCTAATCTCACTGCACCAGTAATCTCCATGTCAATACTATACTTTGTGTTTTGTATTCTGTCAACTTTCATACTGTATAAAATTATCTTGTGAATGTGTGTGTGTGTACATATACATGTGATATTCTTATTTTCTGTCATGGCTAAATAGAACATTAGCTTTATGAAAATAAAAGCTTATCTATTCCATTTACCTCAGTATCAAAGTTCCTGGATCAGTATCTGATACATAATAAATGCTCAATAAATATTTGATGAATGAATAAATGAATGAACTCAAAACTAAAACATACAAAAATACTTTAAAAGTTTACCCATGGTTGTACTGAAAAAAATTTCAGGGAAAGCATCCAAGTAGCTGCTATTAAGATAATTTGAAGACACTTCAATGGAAAAAAAATAATTTTTTATAGTCTTAAAATTGGGATATATATTTTTGGACATGAGAGAGAAAACCATTTGATAAATCAACTCTGGACAAATAAAATGAGTTATTTTGGTAGTTTTTTTTTTTTTTAAACCTGGATGACCACAGAGATAGTTGCTGTAGAGAGGACTTAGGCTTCTGATAAGTAATTTATCTTTTTTTGAGTAATTTATCTTTATTATATATAAAATACCCTCTGATTCACAGGAGCTCCTTCCTCTTTACTTACCATAACCCAATGTGGCATTAAGTTACATCAAAAGATGATTCAAGCAATCTAATTGAATAGATTTTATTTTTCACCAATGAGTTGCTCAGGGTAATGGAAATACCCTGTTTTAGACCTGTATCAACAGTATACTAAGTTTTATGTAAATTACAAAATATCTAATTCCTCAAAAAAATTATTTTACAACCGATTCCCACTTTTCTGACCCCTCTCAACCAATCACCATAAACACTGAATTCTGAGGAATGTGGAAGGAATGTTATTAGGAGAGGTAGTATAAATCGTCTCCACCCTGGAACTGTAACCCATTTCCCAGGAAGATCCTTTCCACCTTCTTGATAGGGATGCCTTATTATTTTGGCAAATGATCATACAAAGTAGGGAACAGAGGATCTACTGGACATGGTGGTCCTCTAGTCCTACTCATAATCAGTATCAGTTGTCCAGTAGTAAAATGGCACACACAGCATAGACTCTGTGTAACATGTGAACTGACAAAATGGGGAAAAGTACTGATGACAATGGATATGGAGATTGTTCCTAAATACCACAGTTTGAAAACAGAAGATGAGGATATTTGAATGGAAGTACTCTATCAGTGTTGTCTATAGAATTAAAAGGAACAGAAATGCTGATTACTCTCTCAATTACACTGAAACCATCTAAACTATCTAGAGGAGTATCTCAGAGCTCAGGACCCGAGATCAACCTAACAGGGTCTGAATCTGAACTAACTGCAAGGCTTTGGGCAAGTCATTTAACTTCTCTCCTTTATCTCACTGTGTAAAATGAGGGTGAGGACACCACACACCTTTGGGGGAGGAAGAAAAAAGTTAAGTCATGCAAAGCACTTACCAAGGTGCTTGATGCATCATAAATGAACCACAAATGTTAACATTCTTATAACAATTCTATACCATGTGCTTTATGAAGGATTTCGCTGAGTGGCTGTATTTTTTTTTTTTGTCAGTCAGGGACAGGATGAAATGATAGAACTTAATGTCAAAAAATTAGGATAGATGAAGGGTAAAGAAGGAGAGTATAGCCCTGGCTGGTGTGGCTCAGTGGATTGAATGTCAGCCTGAGAATCAAAGAAGGAGAAAATAGAGGTTCAGGACTAAGGAAGCATGTTTTGTGACTGTAAAGTAATGAGGTTGACAATTTTCTTCCACAGTAAATCTGAAGTCAAATTCTTAAAAGAAGTTTTACTCTAAAAATGCTCTAAGCAAAGACAGTGAATTTGAATAAATTTTCCCCCAAGGAACTCTTTGAAGTAGCACTCATTTTAGTACCCTGTAAGTTTAGTAAAAAGGGAACAATTTATCCTATAAAATTTTTAAAAAACCTACTTGTTATAATCAGGTTAGTAAAGAAGACTTGAGGTTTCTTTCAGAAAGTGTAGTGAGCTATGCCTTGAAGAATGGAAAAAAAAACAACTCTGGCAGTTGGAAAAAGTGAGGGAACAGCCTCTGAAGTAGAAGAGTTAAAAAAGAGTTTTCCATTGTAGCTTTTGTCACTTGGCAATCATAACTCTTTATCTCTAATGTCTTTGGGAATTAATCCCAGTTTCTTGTCTAACTGACACCACCATTCCTAAAAAGAATTGCTAGTGATTAGTAATTTTTTTTCCACAAATGGTTGAATTGAGCAATGAATAGGTGATCAGAAGCCATTTTGAGAGGCAGACTTCCTGTTCCAAAGAAACTCTAAACCTGATATGAACAGAAATATGTATAAAAGATACTGGAAATAGCTCCTTTCAGTATGTCACCTTGGAGCCTGATGCTGCGTCACCAATGACTACTCAGTGAAACGTAGTAGCGTAGGGTTGAAACCAAGTGTAATTAATTGCCAAGCAATTCCCTGATACTCAGCCAGTGCAGTCCTCATTTTAGAGCTAGCTCTTCTTGATGCATATACTATTTCTGCTATGCTGTGATTCATTTTAATTAAAAGTAATAAATATACTGTTATAAATGGCAGATAATGTAATTTATTTTTTTGCTTTAGATAAACCACATAGAGGAAAACTCTCCTGGACTGGGACCATAGACATGGAGTGTAGAGGCGATTAGACTACTTCTTACCTTTAGGAATGACTAGAGAAGACATGAAAGACCAACCAAAAGTTTGGTAAAAAAGGAACAATTTATCATTTGGATGAACCTAATGAGAAAAGTAGTGCAGTAGATGATGTGGCACTATTAAGTGATAAAATAGTGAATGATTATGAAGTGAAAATTCAGGGGAAACAATAGCATAAAAGAAAATTTGACACTCTTCTAAGAAAGTAAGCAAGTCTTCTCTCTGCCATAGCTGAACAATTTAACATAAGGAGCTATTCTATTTTCAAAAACCTCTTTGTGAAGTTAAATTTTTATTTATGTAATAATTAAGAATTACAAATACATTTCTCTGCTGACTAGTGATGCTGGCCATCATAAACAAATCAGCAAACGAGTGTCAGAGATGTTATGGAGAAAAGGGAACCCTAGTGCACTGCTGGTGTGAATGCAGACTGGTGCAGTCACTGTGGAAAACAGTATGGAATTTCCTCAGAAAATTAAAAATGGATCTACCTTTTGACCCAGCAATTCCACTGCTGGGATTATACCCTAAGAATCCCAAAACACCAATCCAAAAGAATCTATGCACCCCATTGTTCATAGCAGCATAATTTACAATAGCCAAGTGCTGGAAGCAACCTAGGTGTCCTTGAGTAAATGAATGGATCAAAAAACTGTGAAACATTTATACAATGGAATTCTATGCAGCAGAAAGAAAGGAGCTCCTACCCTTTGCGAAAGCTTGGGATGGAACTGGAAAGCATTGTGCCAAGTGAAAAAAACCAGGTGGTGAAAGACAAATACCACATGATCTCACCTGTAAGAGGAACCTAATCAACAAAACAAACAAGCAAACTAAACAGAACCAGAGACATTGAAGTAAAGAACAGTCTAACAATAGCCAGAGGGGAGGAGAAGGGTATATGGGGGAAAATAGAGGAAGGGTCATCAATGAACATGTATAAGGGACACATGGACAAAGCCAAATGGGGTAGGTTCGAGTTAGGGTAGGAGGCAGGGATGGGTGGGGCTGGGAAGTGTGGTGGGGTAAAAATGGAGACAACTGTACTTGAACAATAATAAAAAATATATAAAAAATTACAAATACAATGTAATTAAAGGATTTAGACTTTTAATATTCTAAACTTTTTAAAAATTGTGCTACATTTATTCAGAGTGAATTAAAAGAAGAAGAAAAGCTGATAAGCATATTGATAAGTATAAATCTTATAAAATATACAGAATGCCAAGTTAAATATTTTTAACATTGAACATAGTTATGACATTTTAGAATATTTGTTTTACAGAATTGTTGTCTGACCTTTAATTCAGAGCATTTTAACCTTCTTTTCTTTTATGTCTTTTAAATAGAAAATTGTGTATAGTGCTTTTTATTGATATAGATCATAACAATGGAGTATCATGTAAAGAATGCTGGCCTTAAGATTTCTGATCATGAGTTCAAATACTAAGCACTATTATTTTCTAACTGTGTAGCCTTAGAAAAGTTTCTTAAGTTTTCTGAGCTTCCTGAGACTAAATTTCCTTACATTCAAACTTGACCTAACACACACTCCATCTGCCACTGCTGCTGTGAAGAATGAGTGAAATGTCTGGGGCAAAAACAAACAAGAAGATAAAGAATAGCACCTGCTTCAGAACAAACATTCACAATATTAATTTCCTACAATCATACCATAACGTAGTCTCAACAAAAAGTGAAAAATCTGACCTCATTCAAGATCCAATTAATAAGAATGAAATTTAAAAATGAAAAAAAATTATAAAGTAAAAAAGAGCCCTGGCTGCTGTGGCTCAGTGGATTGAGTGCCAGCCTGAGAACCAAAGGGTTGCTGTTTTGCTTTCCAGTTACAGCACATGACTGGGTTGCATTCCAGGGGTCAAGAGTAGATGGTGCTTAAGAGGCAAACACACATTGATGTGTCTCTCCTTCTCTTTCTGCCTCTCTTCCCTTCTCTCTATACATCAATAAATTAATAAATCAGTAAAATATTGAGAGAAGTCAGAGAAATTTATTTCTTATGGTCTCAAGTACAAAGTTAATTGCATACTCCTGGGATTGACAAGATGAAGACCAGATATGAATGAAATTTGCCTAGCACCAGTAAGGTAATATTCTTTTCAGTGGTTGGTAAGCACTGTAGCAACTGTGACAGTCACAACCAAGGTCCCGGAGATCCATGATGTGACAAAGATCAAGCTTATTGGTGCTCACTCCCACATCTGGGGACTGGGGCTGGGCAATGCCTTGGGGCCTAGGCAGGCTTCCCAGGGCATGGTCAGTCAGCTGGTGGCCCAGCAGGCAGCTAGTGTGGTGCTGGAGATGATCCTGGAAGTGAAGATCGCTGGGTGGCCCGTGCTCATCACCACCGGACCAGCTAGGTACCAGGAAGACAACCATCACCATGGGCATGGTGCAGGCCCTGGGCCCCAACACCCTCTTCACAGCTATCACTGACAGCAAGATCTCCCTGGAGAGGTGCAAGATGGAGGCACTGACGCAGGCCTTCCAGAGGTCTATTGGTTTTCACATCAAGGAGGAGACAGATCACTGAAGGGGAAGTAGTGGAGTTCCAGATCGATTGGTCAGCCACAGGGATGGGCTCCAAGGTTGGCAAGCTGACCCTCAAGACCACAGAGATCGAGACCATGTACAACTTAGGCACCAAAATGATTGAGTCCCTGACCAAGGACAAAGTCCAGGCCAGGGATGTGATCACCATCGACAAGGCCACAGGCAAGATCTCCAAGATGGGCCTCTCCTTCACACGTGTCCATGACTGTGATACCATGATTTCCCAGGCCAACTATGTGCGATGCCCAGATAGGGAGCTCTAGAAATGCAAGGAGGTGGTACACACCACATCCCTTCATGAGATAGACGTCATCAACTACTGGACCCAGGGCTTCCTGCCCTTCTCAGGAAACACAGGGGAGATCACATGCCAGACATCAAGGGCTTCTCCTTCCTCAACCCGGCCCTGGAGAGTGATATGGCACCTGTCCTCATCATGGCCACCAACTGCTGCATCACTTGGATTGGGGGTATCAGCTACCAGAGTCCCTATTGCATTCCCATTGCCCCACTGGACAGATTGCTCATTGTCTCCACCTCTCCCTACAGTGAGAAGGACACGAAGCAGATCCTCAGTATTTGATGCGAGGAGGAAAATGTGGAGATGAGTGAGGACACCTACACAGTGCTGACCCGCATCCAGTTGGGGACCTCCCTGTGCCAAGCCACTCAAGTCATCATGGCCACCAGCCTGGTGTGCCAGAAACTCAAGGGCACAAGGTGCAGATAGGGGACATCAAGCAAGTCTAGTCACTCTCTGGATGAGTCATGCTCCACACAGTGCATGAAGGAGTACCAGAATGCCTTCCTCTTTAAGAAGCTCCAAGGTGAGACCATGGACACCTCCTTAGTTGAGGTTCCCCCTCCTGCCTCACCCCTCCTCCCCGTTTTCTACCAGAGTTCTGATACTGTGACTTTGTATAAAATGGTTCTGAAACTGTAAAAAAAGGGGACAATATTCTTTTCCTTGAGGATGTTAACATTTGGTAAATGTTAATGATAAAGCAAGTGTTAACATGCTTAGTCATGTGCTACAAATGCCAAACCTGGAGTAATCTTGAAATAGTGAAGAGTTTAAATAGCAAATTCTAGAAAAATAAAAGTTATTGTAACACATAAATATGTGTTTTGAGTTAAGGCCTAAAATTAACTATAAGTAGCCTCAACATTTTAAAAATAACAAAAATAACAAAGTTAGGAATGAAAAATCGAATGAGTGAGGGTTGTGGGTGAGACTCAGTAAACAGAAAGGCTTCCAGGTTGGATTAGATTGAATGATCTGGAGCCTTGGTCTCATGTGTGACTCCTGACCTAATTATTTTCGATATAATTGTTACCAGTAGACAGTCTGAAGTGCTGGGGAAGTCTCCCTGCCACCAGCCCAAAGGACAGTTGGGAGAAGTTTTTACAATGAGTGGACAAAAGGCTAGCAAGATAATTGGATAGAGGAAAAAGCCTCCATCCCCACTTGCAATACAAGATTAGGGGTGGGACCAAGGGAAGGCAGGCACATGTACCATGGAGATAAAAACTGTGCAGTGGGAGATGCTGGAACAAAGAGGTCTGTCAGTCTAGCCTGGATGCCTGGTCTGTTCCACACTCAAACTAACATAATTCTGGGGGCACAAAGAAATGTTCTCATTATCTGGCTTGCTCTTGCTCATGACATGTATTTGCACAGTGTATTTGCCTGTCCTCTCCATGGGCTATATGGCTTTTGCAGCCACATGGTCTATGGCCTCCAAGATGGAGTCAATCTCTCTCTCTCTCTCACTGACCTGGTGATATGCTCACTGGTGTGTTCACATTTTTTCTCCAAGGAGCACACAATATTGAGGCCCTAGTAGCCACATGGCTTCTGACTGCGCAGGCTCCACTCGCAGGCTCCAGGAGGCAGCCTAAGTGAATGGCAGCTGGGAACAAGCTACACTACCTGGGTGGGGACTTAGACCATTTCAAAACTGCCTGAGGGCTCAGAATGAGTGTACTTTAAATTGGGGGAGGAACTCTGGACACTGGCATTTGTCTTGGTCTTGCTGAGGAGAAGAGCTTTGAGACAGGAGTCCACTGTTCTCCCAGACTGTGCAGCGCCTGAATAAAACTTATTTCCTTTTATATAAGCATCTGCCTCATGAGTTTGTTATTTGTGGTGACAAGGAGCCAAACCTCCATTGTTGTTGTTGTTGTTGTTGCTTTGTTTTGCATTGTTTTGTTTTGTTCAGTAACACAAAATTTCTTTTCTAGGCAGATAAAGTTTGCATGTATGTGTGTATGTGTGTCCTTTCGATAGCAAAATCTTTCTGACTTCCATTACACACTCTTTTGGATAAATTATTATCAGTATTAGTTACTCCTCTGGGTTGTAATAGAGTGAGGCATTTAAAATGTGTTAGAAAATTTCTTTTATACAAATGGTTCCAGACTATTATTTTGTTCTCGTTTAATTTTGCAGTGTGATTTCAGAGTTTAATCAGTTTTTCGTTCTCTTTTGATATCAGCCTTTCAGGAGTCATGCTGTGATCAGTACACTTGCTGCGGTAGTCACTCCTCCACTTGCAGGGAACAGAGAGTGATAATGCTTTGTGAAAACAGAATGAGCCTTCAAGGCAGACAGACCTGTACCTTAGCCTGGATTTCTCACAGGGAACAGATTAGTCAGACTAAATGTGACTCATTATCCTCCTGTAAAATGAAGATAATAGGACCCACCCGTTGTTTGAACTAAATGAACAGTATCTGTGAAATATATATAGCAGGATACCTGCTACATATGAAGGACTCAATAGGTTCTTTCTCTCTTCCACATTATCCCTCGATGTTGGTATGCCTTTTGTTGTTTTTGGAAAGCACTAATCTAGCTGAATAAAATGTTGCCTTAAATAATTTTAAGTTGTTTCTGATTGAATGCCTGGGATGCTCTCTTACGGGTTTACATTGGTCTGCTTTGGCTGCCTACTTGTAGGATTTTGGCTGTATTCCAAACAACTGAGTGGTTTTTGTTTTTTTTTTTTTGAATAAGTGAACTGTCAGCACAATAGTGCAAAATCTAACATGCAATGTTCTTTATGTCCCTGAGTCAAGACAGCCCATATGCTAAATTGAGAACCTGAGTTTTCCTACTCATATATTACATAAGGAAATCAATGGAGATGTGAAATATATCAGTTATTCATCATGTAGACTATAACATTTCCCAGATTGGTTATTGTACTGAATATTTTACTTAAACACATTTTAATTCAGCCAAACTGAATTTCATGTATGTTTTATTACATATGCTTCAGATGGTACCAGTTTAACATTTCTAATGTATTCTTATAAAATATGAAAATGAGTTCCTAAGCTATACAATTATTGCTGAGCTCTGCTTTTAATAAATTTAAGAAATTCTCAAAAATAGAATCCCCACAGAAATTATTTCTAACTTTGTTTTGCTGAATCAGAGTTCATTTGAGGGGCTTGATTATAATCTGGCAATTTCAATAGTAACCTGTCACTTTATAGGTATAATTAGATACCTGATTATAGGGATATATAGACAACAAAAATAAAAAAAGCATCAATTCTTTCTTTTAAGATGTAGATATCTTTTCACACTCCCTTTGGTTTGTTTTAGGGGAATACGCTTAGAATTCTCCTCCTGACAATGAAAAAAACTATCTTCTTTTAATATATATTTTATTTACTTTATTTCTCCATTACGATTTTGGTTATTCTGTTCAATAACAGAAAGAAATTCTATGCATGCTTAATCAATATTAAACTCTTTCAAATATTGTAAGAAGAAAGCACACAGAAACGAGTAGAGAGATACAACATGTATAAAATAAAAGAAGATTTTAAGAAAGCAAAAAATGTGTTACTTGATTTTTTGTGTACCTAGATTTTGTTTTCTCATAATGATCTACCCAAGTGAGTGATTCTAAGGAAGTTTGATTGACTAATTCTTTTACATATACAGTGTTTATTGAAATTTCATAAAGATTATTTTATTCAAGTAATTTATCATTTAATGGCAATAAATGACAAGAGAGAGAACAGGAGAAATAAATATCAATTGATGCATTTTTTCAAATACAGATTTCTGATGAGTATTATAGATCTGAGACCATGAGATTATTTTAATAATATGGATGATGTTATTTTCCAAAAATAGCCACAATAATAATTGCCATTGTGTATTCTCTTCTTACAATGTGACTTTAACATTCCTTCCTCTCCTCCAGTCTGGATGTGATTGTGTCTCAAAGTGAGTCTATATGACTTCTGAGTGAGTCTGTCATAAACACTTATTCACCTTTTGATTGATTCTCTTGATTATGTGCTCTTGGAACCCAGTCTCTATGCTCTGAGGAAGCACAAACGACTAATGCCGAGGTCTACAGAGAGAAGAGCCAAGACCTCCTGGACCACAACCCTGGCAGATCCCAGATCGCAGCCAACACTAACTTGCTAGCTTGCTAGCCATATACATGAACCATCTTGAGGGTTGATTTTCTAGTTTCTAGTTAAGCCACCCTTTTGATTTTTCAGAGAGCAATGATGAACCATGACTCTGAAACCTGCTGTAATTGTAGATTCATGAGCAAATGAAATAATTGCTGTTATTTTAAGCTACTAAGTTTTGTGTGGTTTGTTACCTAGAAATAGATAACTGATGCAAATAATTTCCTAAAGTGATTACACTTAATTATTCTATTAACTTCATATTAATTAAAAGTGATCATTGTCCATTTGCATAGCTATGATCCTATCAGTGGCAGACAGGGAGTGCTGGGGCGTCTCCCCGGTTGGCTAAGATAGCACAGGGAAAGTTCTTACACCAAGCAAGCCAAAAGCCAGAAAGGTGGGCCAAAAGCTACAAAGGTGAATGGACAAGATTCCAGCTGCTAAAAGCTAGCAAGATAATTGGATAGAATAAAAACCCTCCCCTCCTTATCCCTATAAGAACTGTAGGCTTGAGCAAGGAGGGACTTTGTGATGGGAGTCCACATCTCCCAGGTTGCAGGTGCCTTAAAAAGTCCTTTCCCCTTGCAACAGCACTTTTCTCACAAGTCTGGCTTTCACTGAGGCAGGAAAGCCAAGCCTACATTTCAGTTACAATGAGTCAAATAATTTGGTATGGAAGTGAACTGGCAGAATTAAAAAAAAACTAATTTAGAGTAGATACAATGACACTTTAAAGTAATACTAAAAGTAGTAGGGAGCTAAGCTCATATGTAGAAAAAGATTTCATAGAAATGGTGGACATACTTATGAAAAAACCTTCACCCTGGGCGCAGAAAAAAAATTTGGAGATTCTCTTCACTCGGGAGACTGTTGCATGACCAACAAAACTTTTCATGTTGATAAGCCACTGAATGAATATCGGGATTGTGTTATACCAGCCAGTACATTCTGACTAATGCACTGAGTCAATAATTCTGTTTCATTGACTTTTTCCCCTAAGGTGGTAGTCAGGTAAGCATATGGACCTATAAACACATACAAACAAATAAAAACATATGTATATATGCACCTATTTATTTATATATGCAAAATATATTATATACATGAGATATTAATTAAAGCTATGCATATGATAATAATACTTAGAAAAATAACATACAATTAAATCAATTATAATTCTTTGTATAATTTAGTATTTTGTATCAATTAAAATGATATATGTATTAACACATAAACAGGTTTAAGCCAAATTGTTCATGGGGAAATGTTATAGTAAAGATATATTTACTTAAAGTTGAAACAAATCTGTGATAGTTCTTTGGCACTAGGTACATTAAATTGGCAATAACATGTTGATGCTAGTTGTCTCTGGGCAGTGGCCACAGTGGTATGTGATGAAAATCAGAGTTGACAGGGACCATGTAAAACAGAAATGAGATACAAAAATGCTAAGAATGCCCAGTAGTTCTCTTAGAATATTGTAGACTAAGTTAATTAATGGAATTGCACTTCTTAATTTAATTAATGAAGTTTGTACTCATAAAATACTTCTCTCTTTTTTATTACTCTGACATTCACTTGACCTCTGTAGGTCAAAGAATATTTCAATTTACCTTATGATCAGGGTTATCCCCTTATTAATTCTTTCCTTCTTGTTCCTCCTCACTCTTAACTCATTTTGAAAAATTTGAGTGGGCTACGGTAAACAAAAAGAACAGAAAGTAACAGAACTGTGAATTGCTTTCCTTCCCTTGGCAATGACAAACTGGTGACCTTTTAAGAATCGTGGCTATGTGAACCACCAGAGGTCTGGGTTTCTGAAATCAGTTCCCTGCCCCTCTGTTCTCCAGTCACCTTCCCTAACCCCTAACAGATTTAGGGGTTATAATTTAGAGAGCAATGCTTTGACTCTTACAGAAGAAGTTCACAGTGACAAAATGCCATATGAATTCTGATGTTCTTTCATTTGAGCTTTGGCCGAACGATGACTTCAGTTTAATTCACTAAGAATGTTAGGGCCATTTGGCTGAACTATTAACAATAAAACAAATGTTTACTGAATGCTTGTGTTAGGAATACAGCAATGAATATAACGTATTTATAAGCTATGACTATCCTTTTAAAGGACTATAAAACCAGTAGAAGTCATGGGTATATTAATAATTAGGGAAATAATAAAATTTATAAACATTAATGTTATTAATATAAATATAGTGTTATGGAAGTCCAGAGAAAGAAGAGCTCATATATATCATCAGGAATCCAGAAATATCTCATTTAGTAGGTGGCATTTGAGACAACCTATGAGTGACAGATAGGATTTTTGAGAAGTAGAAATAGAACAGAAGAAATAGGAGAAAACAGAACTTAGGGATGTGGCACTGTTTCACAAAGTTTTTTCCAAGGAAAATGCAAGATGAGATTGGAAAGATGGGGTTGCAGTAAAATTAATTTATCTTGATTGTCTTGTCACTAAAAGTGAAACAATATTTATTGATCTTTGTGGCAGAAGCTGGCTGGCTGTTTACCAAATATTTCCTCTTCCTCCCTTGCATGGAGCTAACCTGTATTTACTAACAAGCATCTCTTGAAATGAGGTGTAACCATGTGATTAAATTGTGACAATACCATAATATAAGGTGTGTTACCTCCAGAGGTGGCTCATAAAACACTGAATGCAATCTCCATGTTCTTTTCCCTTCAGAATAAATTTTGAGTACTCACTATTACCTGTTTTTAAGACATAGAACAAAGGCAATCAAGTAATCAAATCAATATTGTTATTGGTTAAATAAAATATAGAATCATAAATCAATGGAATAGAACAAATAGTCCAGAAATAGATTCCAAAATTGACTTATTTATGACAAAGATGCAAAGGCATTTCAATAGAAAGGGGATAATCTTTTCAATAAACAGTACTAGAACAATTGGACATTCATATTAAAAAAAGGGACCTCAACACATACCTCATATCTTTTACAAAAGTTAAGTCCAAATGGACATTAAAACTAAGTGTAAAACTATAAAATTTCTAGAAGAAACCATAGGTGAAAATTATGATCTTGGGTTAATCAGAGTTCTTACATAAGACACCAAGAGCATGTTACATAAAAGAAAAATTGATAAGTTAGAGTTTATCAATTTTAAGAGTTTTGTACTGTAAAAGAATTGTTGAAGAAATCAACCATAGTGCTAAATAAAATATTTGGAAATCATATTTCTGACAAAGGACTTATATCTATAACACATAAAAATTTCTAAAAATCAAATAATAATAATAAAAAATCCCTAGGGAATAGCCTTCGACATGCTAGATGGTATGCTGCCTGAGTCATGAAATTTGTGAATTACTTCATAAAGCCAATTCAGTCTTCAAGTTAAAAAAAATCTAAAACTGAGCAAAAGATCTCGATAGACATTGTAACATGAAAGATAATTTAATGACACATAAACATAGGAAAAGATATACAACACATTTGGTAATCAGGGCAAAGCAACTTAGCAACTTAAAAACACATGAGATACAGGTATACATTAGTGATATGGCTTTAAAAACTTACAATAGCAAGAGCAATTAAAGAAATTAAATATTGATCCATTTATTAATTTGAGCATATGTCAAATACATTTTGCTAAGTGAAAACAGTTAGACATGCAACAGTTACATGTTTCCATTTGTATGAAATTCTAGAAAATGCAAAACTATCAATATAAGAACCTGTCAGTGTCGTGTAGGGATTTGGGGTGGGGCAGAGGTTGGCAGATGGGCCACACACGAGAACCTGGAGAGAAATGGTAGTGACATATGCTGTGAGTGTGGTGGCAGATGCATGACTCCGCATTTATTGCAACCTATGGAACTTTATACCATAGACAATGAGTTTTACTGTATGTAAATTGAAAATTGAAATATAATAATTTAAAAAATTAAAAACATTAGGATATAAAATCCTGTAGTGTCAACTTTACTGGTACAAAAACCAAATACAGTTTTATAATACACATTCATAAATACTGTTAATTCATTCCAACCAATAAAAGATTCAACAACAGCATGGATTCTTGGGACCATGTACTCTTGTTTCCAAGCTAGATTGAAAATGTCATTAGACTAGAGGATTTAGGAAACAGGTACACCTAGGCATATCATCTTCAATTACAGAAAATGAAAGATAAGAAAAACTCATAAAAGAAGACAGAAAACAATTACCTTCCCTATATAGAAATAAAGAAAAGAATTATGTCTGACTCCTCAAAAAATATGCAAGTAAGAAGAAAATGGACTGAAATATTTAAAGTATTATAAGTAAAAAGCCCATCAATCTAGAATTCTGTATTTATGAAATTATCCTTAAAAATTGAAGGAGAAATAAAGACTTTCTCAGACAAACAAAGATAAAGAATTTGTTGCCAGTAGAACAGCCTTACAAGAAATGTTAAAAGAAGTTTCTTATAGGGAAGGAAAATAATATTAGTTAGATTCTTATATCTACATAAAGAAAGAACATCGAAGAAGCAATATATGAAGGTAAAATAAAAACTTTTATTTTTCTTATTCTTAATTGATCTGACAGATAAGAGTTTGTTCAAAATAATCATAGGAACAATATATTTATGTGTGCTTTGTATATGTCTAATATGTGTATATATATATTTATGTATGCTTATATATGTAAAATAAATAAAAACAATATTAAAGTGATGAGAGGATGAAATTAGTATCATTTTGTTATTATAATGTGCTCACAATACCAATGAAGTGGTATAGTGTTATTTGAAAGTAGACTTTGATTAGATGGAAATGTATATTGCAAGCTCTAAGGAAATCACTAAAAAATGTTTAAATATAACTAATATGCTAAAAAAGAGAAACTATAGAATCATATAAAAGTCTCAGTTAAAACCACAAAAGGCAGAAAAAGAGTGGAAGACAAAACAGGTACAAAGAACAAGGGCAACAAATAGAAAACAGTAATGAATATGGCAGATATTAATCCAACTGTAGTAAGATTACCTTGAATGTCAATGATCTGAATGCCTCGGTTAAAAAACAGAGATTGGCTCTGCCAGGTGGCGCAGGTGTTTGGAGTATCATTCCATGCACCAGAATATTGTGGGTTCCCTGCCAGGTTAGGCCACATACCTAGGTTGTGGGTTTAATACCCAGTCTAGGCATATACAGGGGGTGTGGCTAATAGATGTTTCTTTCTCACTCAATGTTTCTCTTTCTCTTTCTCTTTCACTCTTTCTCTTTCTCTCTCTTTTGCTCTTTCTCTCCAGCTCTCTCAAAACAATAAACATATCCTCAGATGAGGATAAAAAAAACAACAGATTGAAATTTTCTGAGTGGATCAACATAAGACTCAACTACATGTTGTCCACAAGAAACACTCTTTATGAAAACACATATAAATTACAAGTAAATAAAAGGAGAAAATATATTGTGCTAACACTAATCAAAAGAAAGCAGAGAAAGCTATGTTAAGTTCAGACAGATCAGACTTCAAAGTAAGGAAAGTTATCGAGAATAAGGAAAAGCCTTATATAATGATAAAGGGGTCAATTTTCCAAGAACACGTAACAATTCTTACAGCAAAGCATCAAACTACATAAAGCAGACACTGATAGAACTGCAAGAAGAAATAGATGAATCTACCGTTATAGTTGGAGACTTCAATACCCTTCTCTCGGAAATGGGCAGATCCAGAAGGCAGAAAATCAGTACAAACATAATCAAACTCAAATACACCATCAATCAACTGGATATAATTAATATCTATAGGCTAATTTATTCAACAACAACAAAGTATATGTATGTTTACCAAGCTCACAAGCAATATTCATCAAGATTCCACATTCTGGGCTATAAAATACACCTTCACAAATTTAAAAGGATAAAAATCATGCTGCATCTGCTCTCAGACCATAATGGGATGAAACAAAAAAATCAATAACAGAAAAGTGACTAGAAAACCACCAAATACGTGAAGATTAAATAACACACTTTAAATAACACTTCAGTAAAGGAAGAAATCTGATGAGAAATAGAAAAATATTTTGAACTAAATGAAAATATAAACAAAAGTTATCAAAATTTGTGGGATGTTGTGAAACCAGTGCTCGCAGGGGAATTTACAGCATTGAATACAGATATTTAAAAAAATAATTAAAATCAGTAATCTAAATTTTCACCTTAAAACACTAGCAAATAAAAAAGCAAATTAAATCTAAATTAAGCAGGATAAAAGATATAAGAATTAGAGCAGAATCAATGAAAATGAAAATAGAAAATCAATACAGAAAATCAATGAAACCAAAAGCGGGCTCTTTCAAAAGATTAATGAAATCAGTAAGCCTCAAGCCAGGCTAGAGAGAGAGAGAGAGAGAGAGAGAAAGAAGATCCAAATTACCAGAAATGAAAGAGGGGATATTATTACAGATCTCATAGAAATTAAAAAGACAATAGAGGAAAAATATGATCATCTCTATGCCCACAAATTTGAAAACCAGATAAAATGAATCAACTCCTTGATAGGTACAACCTGCCAAAACTCCCACTAAAAGAAATAGATGATATGAACAGGCTTATATCTACTAAAGAAATTAAATATATCTATTAAGTCCATCATAAATAACCTTCCAAAATGAAAAGCACCAGAGCTAGGAGGGTTCACTGATGGATTCTACGAATTTTAAGGGAGAATTATGCCAATTCTCTGCCGTGTCTCACAGAGGACAGAGGCAGAGGGAACAGTTCCTTACTCATTATTTGAGGCCAGCATTACCCCAATACCAAAAGCAGACAAAATATAACAAGAAAGAAAAACTACAGACCAAAAACTCTCATGAACATAGATGTAATCCTCAACAAAATACTAAAGAATCAAGCTAAAAAAAGTAGAAAATGAATTATACACCATGACTAAGTGGGTGTTATCCAAGATGTGCAAGAGTGGTTCAGCCTTTGAAAATTAAGTAGGGATCTATCATGTCAATAGTCAAAAAGACAAAATTTACATGATTATATCAGTAGATGCAGAAAAAGCATTTTACAAAATCCGAAATTGATTAATGATTAAAACTTAGTAAAGTAGAGATATTGGGGGAATATCTCAACTTGATAAAAACAGTAAGTGCTAAAATAAGTTTCCAGGAAATAATATTACCTGATTTAAGAAAAACAGTCCTCACTATTAAAATTCTGCATGTTCCACATTTTACCTGAGCACAAGATAGATAAAAATGAACAGACAATTATGTATTTTGCAATTTCTAGATTGACTATTTTATACGTAGACTAATGCTTATAAGATATTTTTCAACTCTAGAAATACTAAAGTAATGAATATGAAAAAAAATCATCTTTTAAAACTTAAAGTCCTGTACTACTCATCTGATTTAACAAAAAGAACCAAAGAAAGAGAGAGTAAGTAAGGCAAAGAAGAAAAGTTCAGAGGAGTTGTGTGGGAGGATGAAAAAAGAAAGAAACCTAAACTAAAACTTTAATATTCAACTCTAACTTCAGTTTTGATTTAACATAGTAATGTCTGGATTGAAACTAAAATGCCCATCACAAATATGAACGTCTTTTGTTCCCAACAATTTACAGCATTTTATGGCCTCATAAATGTCATAATGGCCAAATGTTCCATGAAATGTCATAAAATGACATGAATTACAGCTATCATTTAGATCTATGTCTGGAAAACCGAATTTCTGGCTCGTGCTCAGGTGACAGTGTGCTTTTTGAGTTTGAAATTTCTGTGTACTGTTACACTGAATTAATTAATTTTACTTTATCATCCAAATGTACTATGGTTCTTTCTAATTCATTAGTGTGGAGACTGCATGCATACGTAACTGAATTAAGTAGCTCCCAATTATAATGTTGTTATTTCTTCAATGTAAACATTCTTAAAATCTCATCTTAACAAAGCTCAGCATGACAATGCTTTACACCTGTTTCTTTCAATACTAGGACTCATGCTGCTCTGGGACTTACTAAGGTGTTTCAGATGTCATCATACCATTCAAATTCAGTAATGACTGTTACCTTCCTTGGCTGCCTCATTTTCCCATTATTTGGTGCCCCCCAAAATGTAATTTGATTGTTTACAAAGTGTGAGTAAAGAAAAAGGGAAAAGATCATAGTGATGCTATTCACACAATCATGGTGCCTATACTTGAATTACTAAACCTATTTGTACAAGTTAGTTTCACTACTTAGCTAGGGAAATTTAGCTGATCCTGATGGAAAGTTAGTTTGCTAGCTAAAAAGCAGTTTTTCGAAATGTCTGTTTTCAGTTTATATCAACATTTTTAGTATTTGCTTCTCTTTTTTCTTAATCTAAACAAAGAAATTATGCAATTCATAGACGGCTTTTTAATGCACCTATTCATTTACTTAACAAGTATTTATTGAGACCCCTTTCGATTTGGACACTGTGGCTTAAGGAAGAAATACAAATAGCAACTGTTGTTTTCTGCCTTTATGACACTTACCCAGCAGCTCAGAAACTAACACGTAATCCTAAATCCATATCTAAGCATCTGGTTCTGGGAAGTTAGGATATTTTCCACAGAACACTATCACTCCAGATTCATAGAGGAATATAAATGGAAACACTCGAAACCAGCATTTTCAAATATGTAAGCTATTCCTGTTCCATTTTAGTTCTTAGTAAATTTTCTTTGCACTTTACCATTGAATAAATTAGAGGCAAAATAATTAAATCTGTCCTGCTCTGTAGGAATGCATCTTTGTGGGCAACCAATGTAATGGCACAATGAACACTCTGTTACTCTTGGTTTTCCAGTCTTACTCAATACATTCCTGTTGGGAGGGGAGAGTTATGAGTCACCGAATGTCCTGAGTAATGTATCCTGGGCCTCTACACCTGATTCTCTCTCCTACTTCTACCTTCCTCAAGAAAGCATTCATCTCTTGTTTCTTTCAACACCCAGTTAATTATTCATCACTTGGTTTATCACCAATGTCCAGGTTGACATTCAATAAATTAAGTGACAAATGCCTCCAAATAAGCAACATAGTTAAAAAATATGTATGGAAATGTGGTGTTTGGCATGATACTTTTGCCTATAAGAACTGTGTTTTCCTGAAATAATTATTTATTTCTGTGTAAAAAGAAACCAATATAATTTTTAAATGTTTTCATTAAGGTTCATTGAAAGAGCCATAAAATAATGAGGTTTGTCATATTGGAGGCTTATGTGTTTGGACAATGAATTTGAAGACAAATATAGGTGCTCAGCTTATTATAATGCCCCAAGAGAAAATCCTAAAGCCCAACTCAGCAACAATAGTCAGAGTTTATATAAGGCAATTTATATATTCCAAGGGGAGAAATTACCACAATGCTTGGGGCACTTTATAATGTGAAAAAAATGCAGTGAGAAAGCTTGTCAGCCTAATGTTTAAATAGCACTAAGTGTATATGTGAAGAAATCTCTTGACTTCAATCTTTATGAAGTGGATCTTAATCACCTCCCCCCACCCCAAAAGAAGAATTGGGGAAAATGTCTATGTAAGGGTTTTGTAAAGTTCTGAAACTTCCCAACTGTGTTCATTTGCCTAAAATCTGCTTGTTATATCAAAGTATAGAATTTTTGTTTCAGGATTATTCTAAGTTTGGCATATCATGAAAAATTCTTCTATTTGAGAAAACTATGTAAACCTGTACTGTGAACTCTCTGTGGTTTCTAATTAGTAATTCCAATTGCAAAAACTTCACATCCAGGAAAAAAAAGTCTGTGGAAACATTTAAGTGCTTGGAGGAAAGGGGTTGGACAATGACAAATGAGATGACCAAGCCGATGAGGGACATTTACATTACAGGGAGAGTAATAGATTACTTAAAGTGTGCACAGTCAATCATGTTCCCCATGTGGTCTGTCAGGTACTAGTATAACTTTTAAACTTTCCATTTAATTTGGTCTCTTAATGTCATGTTTTACACTGGTATGTTCCTAATAGTTTTTTTAATTGCAAATATATTTATATATTGTATTTCTTTGTGAATGACATTATGCTAGGTAAATGAAAGGGCATGAGATAAAGAAGACATGGTCTGTTCATTTACAGACCTTAAGCAGTTTGTAAGGAGAAAGAGCTCAGTGCATCTAAAAGACAAATGTGTAATAGAATATGTTAGGAAAATATTTTGAATATCAAGTACTTTTCTCATGTTTTTATTTTTAAGAGCATGATGAAAATGTCAATTGTTAGTAATAGAAGAACAAATATTAAGGGTTCATTTCCAAACATGAGTGACAAATATTTGTGCATTCATTATAGTCCCAATAGATAGATAGATAGATCCTTTGTTTGTGAAAGAAGAGAGCACAAAGATTTTCAGACCTATGAAAAAATTTTACATCTTTTTGTATATGAAAAATTTGATTGCCTTCTCTATCTTCATGTTTCCTCTTGAAGTCCATCCTTTCTTAAAAGACCAAATTAACATTTTCATGTTTACTGTGTGGCTATACCCAATGTTTACCGTGTGATATTCAAGACTTGTGAAAACTAAATGAAAGTCAAATCGCAGACATGTTTAGGAAGCCACAGAATTTTAACTTTGAACAAAACATTGTTACTTAAATTGCACATTATAACCTTCTCTTATTAAATCTTTTTCATGAAATAATATGTCCCACTAGTCCTCATTTGCAGCAGGTTATCAATTTTGTTGCCCTGCTGTGATGACTGAACTTGAGCGGACACTGGTTGACTGCCTACCTGGTGCAGTGGCCTGGCTTGCTGTTTGAACAGACTAGGCTGCTCTACTCTCTGAACTAAATGACACAATTATTGTACAGAATCGGATAAACAAACATGACAAGCTGGCTGAAACTGAAAACAAAAAATTCCGCAGGAGTTGGAGGATCGTGTCTAGCTAACAGTATTGTTATAAGAAAAATCATTCCATATGTTGGTTTTATCCTAAAGCAGGAGGATAATTTATTGTTCCAGAGAAAACTTACAGAATTTAAAGAAAGTTTTTTCTTTCATAATGGGAGCTTGGGCAGATCCACAGAGTTTACCAACGGCATC
The DNA here is from genome assembly GCF_004126475.2 of Phyllostomus discolor. NCBI lineage: Eukaryota > Metazoa > Chordata > Mammalia > Chiroptera > Phyllostomidae > Phyllostomus > Phyllostomus discolor. Next base: position 92,626,978 of record NC_040903.2, read on the forward strand.
ACTTTGTTTCCTCACCGAACACAGGTTCACAGAGAGTCTGCTGTGTGGTGTAGTGTGCAGAGCATTAGACCACAGAGGCGCAGGCCCCGCTCTCTCAGCTGAAGGAACTTACAGATGAGGCAGAGTGAAACTCAAGTAAAAAACAGTGAAATGAAACATGGAAATGGTAAATTCTACCTACCCTTCAAGGAAGTTATGTCTTTATTTTATTTTAAAATTTTCAGATCTTCCATCTAATTCTATGAGTTGAGCTAAAAACCCTGATGCCAAAACAACAAAAATAATGCAAAAAAGTAGAACATTTTCACTACAATTCTATATGTGAGATTCAAAATAAAGTATTAGCAAGTGCAACCTAATCCTGTCTTAAAGGAAAAATACCTCATGTGGTCTTAAGATTAGTTGATGTCAGTAAATCTATTAATTTAGTGCATAAACAATTTAAGGAACAGATAAAACATTATCATTATATTAATAGATACTTAAAGTCATGTTATGAATTTTAGTACTCACTACTGAAAAAAAAAACCCTTTTGTAAATGAAGAATGAGATAATGGGCACCTCTCAGGAAACTACTACCAAATCATATCCTCTGGTGGTATGTTAAGAGCTTTCCTACTGCAGTCAGGAACAATACATGTATGTTTATTCCTGCCTCTCCTCTTCAACGTTGTACTACATATTTGCTTAAACTTAAACATGGGTGAAAAATTAAAACCCCAAAGTTATTGTTATTTAAATCTCTTTCCTTAGCATTTATTATATGTCCTTAATCCTTAGATCTTTGAATTTGTCTTGAGCTCCTTTATGGTTATCTATGATTAGATTGAAAGTTTTACCACCACAGCACTGCCCCAATCTGCAAATATAGGAGTTTGCAATCCCAAAGTCTTAGTAAATTAATTGTTTGATATTTGGAATGCAATTTCCTATTAAAAATTATGTTTCTAGACTAGCATACAAAATCTATTAATGCTGAAGAATGAGGGGAAGGGAAGAAGGGAGAGAAGAGGTACAGGGAATAAGAAGCATAAATGGTAGGTACAAAATACACAGGGGGAGGTTAAGAATCGTATAGGAAATGGAGAAGCCAAATAATTTATACGTGCGACCCATGGACATGCACTTAAGGGGGCGGGGAATGCTTGAGGGAGGTGGGGTGCACAGTGGAGGGGGATAAAGAGGAGAAAAAGAGACAACTGTAGTAGCATAATCAATAAAATATACTTAGAAAAACTAACCTACATTCTATGTAAGTGAAATACAGAAATAATAGTGAAATAATGAAATAAAATACTGTTGTGATATAAATAATAAGTGTAAGTATATAAATAAAACAGGTAATAGAAAAATTTCAATTTTCCTTTGATTTTTTATTAAAGCAAGTAAGTTTCTAGGCCCTCACATGAACATGAAAAATTCAGCAGTTCTTTTTTGTTTGTTTTGTTTATTTTCTGTTTTTTAAATGTATCATTTCACTTCAAAGGTGGTTTTAAAGTGGTTATTGAAAATTATTTTAGTCATTTTTATAGAGATTCATATTTATTCATTGTAATTCACTTGTATTGATTTTCAACAGATTTTCTAAAATTAAGCAAATGACTGAATTTATGTAATTGAACAAAAGTTGGAGGGCAAGTAAACAAAGAAAATATACCTGAATCAGATCATTTTATACAATACTGAAGTAAGGCTGATGTTGATAGGAAGTATTTGTCCCATCTCTTTGAGGGAGAGGAGGGAACAACGAGTTAGTTGGCTCTCCAGCCTTCAGGCTGTTTCAGTGTACTAGTCCCCCGTATCCATAGAGGATACAGTCTAAAACCCCATGGATGCCTGAACTTGTGGATAATACTGAACCCTATATATACTATATTTTTTCTACATGCATATCTATGATAAAGTTTAAAGTATAAATTAGGCCCAGCAACAAAGCGACACCAATAACAAACAGTAAAATAGAGCAGCAGTTTGAGGTGCAACAGCAAAACTAACACAAATTGTTTTCCTTCTTCAAATTTCACAAATAGAAGATTCATTCTTAGTATAGAACTTTGCAACCTCAGCATTCGATTTTTTTCTTTCCTAATGAAGTTGAGAACTTTTACCTTATTATTTAACAGAAGCACTTCACAAACTCTCTTCAGCATACTTGAAATCTCCAGCATCACTACTCTTGCTTTTTCAGGCCATTGTTAAGTAAAATAAGGGTGATTTGAACTGTGATATTGAGAGAGTTGATTTGCTACCAAGAAAGCTACTAAGCGACTAATGGGAGGAAGCATCTGCGGACCTGATACACTAGACAAAGGGATGACTCCTGTCTTGGGTAGGATGGAGTGGGGTGTTGCGATATTTCATCACACTACTCAAAAGAGTGTGAAATTTAAAACTTATGAATTATTTATTTCTGAAATTTACTATCTATTACTTTCAGGCCACAGATTTTGGGTAACTGAAATTATGGAAAGTGAGATCATGGATGAGGGGAAACTCCTGTATAGATTGTGTTGGTGTTATCCAAAGCAGGTGTGAATAATCTTGAGGTGAATATGGAGATATAAAAATAGTCACTGAAAACCAGAGAGCAGTAACTATATGGATACTTGTAGCAAAGGTTTTAGCTTCACATAATTGAATGGACTAATACCATCCCTAACAACTTTGCTAGAGTTAAAATGCATGGAATAGTATGCTGCTGCTAAATTTCAGTGGTATATTAACCAGCTTTAGGTTCACTCGCCACAAAAGAGTAATACTCAACATTTGTTATTTTGGTGTAAAATCTAATCAAAGTCTGTCTAGAGTGTATCCAGCCATGTAATATGAAAAACAGAGACATTTAATGAAGAAGATACAAGATACAAGAGACCTTGTACACAGGACAGTGATGCCTCAGTCCTCTTCACAGTAGGCACCTTGGAACCTCACACAGTTCTCCCACTTGGCATCAGCTCTCTTGTCACATTTTCCTGAATCTCATTGATGGTCTGAAATTCTTCCCTTTCACAGGTGATTTTACTTTTGGAAAAAACTAGAAGTTGCAGGGTGCTAAATCTGGGCTGTAAGGATGCTGAGTCACCTGGGTGATTAGATGCTGTGCCAAAAAACTCTGCATAAGATGTGATGCATAAGCAGGCACATTATCCTGATGAAGTTGTCAATCACCAGTTGCCCATAGTTGTGTCCTTCTGAGCCATCTGAATAGTTTTTGCAGAGGAATGTTCACACTTAACACAAAACTTGATGCAGATTCAATGCTCCTCTGGCTTAGTCATTTTGAATGTCATGTCTACACAGTTCTCATGCTCTCTCAATGGTGTCTACTGCCCTCACTGACTAGTACAGGGAAGCTGTCATTGTTCATATATGTGCATTCCAGTCCACTTTCTTCTGCTGCCAGGTTACACTAATGTCAGGCAAACTGTTCTCATTATATTAACAATGGCTGGAATTTTTCCAAACACATCTTTGCATATGATGCATTTTATCTTTCCTATTAATTGAATTGTACTATCCTTATCAAAAAAAGAAACCCCCAAATACTCAAAATCAAATTTCAATGATATAATCTATTCTATATACCATATTTGAATACCTGCTATTGATATTGAACAAAACACACATAGTTTTAGTTATCTTGGAATGACATTAAATGAGCAAACAAGGATAAACCCACAGTTGAGACATGAAAAAATGCAACAAAGGGAAAGAATAGGATTCAATGACAAAGAATAATAGGGAGAACCAATTTTGGGGGAGGTGTTACTCCAAATGGCATTTCAGCTGCAGTCTGAAAGGTGACTAAGAGCGACACATTTGGAGAAAGAGAGTGCATTTTAGGCAGAAGAAATAGTTCATTAAAATCATCATCATCTTCATGATTATATCATGAGGAAAGAGCTAGTGAAACAATTCTAGGTTGGCTGGTAAGTTCTTTTTTCTTTTTTAAGATTTTATTAATTTATTTTAGCCAGAGAGGAAGGGAGGGAGAAAGAGGGAAACATCAGTTTGCAGTTGCCTCTCACGCTCCCCTTACTGGGGACCTGGCCCACAACCCAGGCATGTGCCCTGACCTGGAATCAAACCAAGGACCCTTTGGTTCTCAGGCCAGTACTCAATCCACTGAGCCACACTACCCAGGGCTGGCTGGTGAGTTCTTAATTGAGCAATGGAGGCAGTAATATGACTTGTGATTGGAACCAAATCATTAAGTGTTTACATTATTCTAAATATAATGAAGGCATTAAGGCTATGATGACATTATAGCCATATAGACATTATTTTTTTCTTCTGGAGTATCACAAATTGAGTATGTGATTGTCAAATTTACTTCTGGCTGATAAATCTAAGAAATTGGAGAGGAAAAGTACAGGAGCTTGAAGGTATGTTAGCTCATATACCAGAAAACTGAAACTACAAAATATGTTATTATTAATACCAAAAACACAACAAAGGGGGTTTATGGCTATATGTATTAGAAGAAGGTAATTGAAGGTACTTGAGCATCTGGAGCTAGGTGCCCAAACAATGACTGTAGAAAGCTATGTTTTACCATCTTTTAGTTCTGTTCTTAGGTGTGGGATTGTATTTTCCATACAGAGTGACAAAGGTGGCTAACAGCATCCCCCAAGGTATATTCTACCAGTTAAGTGACCTCAATGAGATAGTGTCTCTCAACAATTTCCATAATAAAAGGCTTCTTTAAGCACAGGTCACCTGTGTACCCTTGAATCAATCACTGTGGTGTGGAAAATGGAATGCCCTTCTTATCCAGAGCTGGCTCACATGCCTAGCCCTCCTAAGCACTGGTTCAGGCTTCTGAATCACTTCAGCATGACGGAGGGTGGAGAAGTTGTTCAGTAGGGAAAATCAGGATGATGTTATGGGAAGAATTGTTTGCTAGGTGGGAGATTCATGAGGAAGTGGGAAATTAGAGAGGCAATCAGGGTACCGAGAATCATTGAAGGACCAGGAGAAATTGTAGGATGAATTTCAGTGAGGTTTCTAAAAATGAGCCCGAGGATAAAAGTATATATATCTGCTCTCCACCCAAGATCTACTGAGTCTGAACCAGATGCTCTAAGAGTGTCTTGTTAATTCGCATTGTAAAATGAAAATACTGTGATTCTTCAGTACTCTAAAGATTTGAGAATCACTGGATTAAAATTATATCCATGGGAAGGCCTAAGTTTTTCAATGATTCAAAATGATTCAATGTACAGACTTCCTCTGAGCTGTGAATTTATATGATTTTTATGATGCATGCTATGTATAGAAAAAAACATAACCTGAATCAGGAAACAGACAGCTACCACATAATACTGATTTAAAAAAAATGTTGGTACATCTATTAATACAGTTGTATGTAGAGAAATACTAGACAAAATCTACTTAAGATCAGTTGCATATCTTGGTGATTTGCTTAAACCTCCAAACTCTCAGATTTTCTCTCATAGTGACTTACAGTAGAGTGAGTTCTTGAAAACAGGTGTGAAAACTTGAAAGTAAATACCCAAGATTGTCTTTGAACAAGAATAAATTACAAAAGGTTTTGTTTTGACTCTAAATTTCTTACTCTGCTTAGACTGGATTTAAGTATTTAGCCCTCTCGGTGTCAACTGTGTTGCAAATCCTAGATATTTTATACAAAAACGGCTCGCCTTTTGTTTGGTTATTATGAGGTCTGCTGAGATTTAGCCACCAGGTGTCAGTAAGACTTGCAAAGCAATAGGGTTTTGCAGAGTTCAGTGATTTTGTTTTTTCAGTATCTAAGAGCAGATTAATACAATTTTTGGTTATATCTTTTTTTTTGTTCCAGGGAAACAGATGCATTTCATTGACAGACTCATTGAACACAGACAGAATTTATTTTTTTTTCCTTTTCCACAACAAGGCTTTGTTTCACCACACTTTCAGAATATAGGCTTGTTTTCATTTCTAAGAATTGATACCTCAAGATTCATAGTAAATGAGGTAGGTTAGCCCACCCAGAAGAAAATGGATACATCTGAGGCTGAAGATAAGGAGGTAGGATATCTTGACAATTACATGTAAACTACCATGAAATGTCAATTAACAAGGAGAAAATGTGAGCACTCTTAGACTACTTATTATATTACAGAAAGCAATATGATGGATCAGTTTTGAAATTTAAATAAAATGTGATCTTTTGAAAACTAATCATACTTTTGTATTAGCATTCTCGCTGATTGTTTTAATTGTTATTATTTGTGTTTTTATCATTATCTGCTTTTTTCCTCCCCTCTTATTTCTTATACAAATTAAACATAAATCTATTTGATGCTGTATCAAGCCACCTGCATACTCTAGTGCATTTTTTCTATTTCATATAAACTATGAATTAAAACTTGAAATTGAAAACTTCATGGTATATCAATGAATTATTAAGAATTATGATATAATTATCAAGAATTATTCTATAACTTATTCTCTTTTTCGAGGGCTACTCTAATAGTCACTGTGTTCTGGTGAATTGGTTTCATTCCTATTTCACTCTTAGTTGCCTCCTACACAGACATTTAAGGCACTTGGTGTGGCCAGCCTGCCTAGTCAAAGTCTCAGCAAGGTCACAAAGTCTGTTGACTCATATGGCAATTCCTGTGTAGAAAACAAAATTCTACATCATCTTTGAATCAAAGCCAATAAAACAAGATCCCAGCTGTCCTAGTCTCTGTTGAAAAAATAAAACTGACCTAGTTTAAATTGGTTCTCAGCATTATTTGGAGTAGCATTTAGTTTTCTAAGACTGCAGGAATGATAGTATTTTTAGAAAACTTGAAAAATAAAGCAAACACTGAAGTGAAAAAGAGACATCAGATATTAACATTCTTACCTACAGCAATCAAGATTTTATTTTGTGATATTACTGGTTTTTACAATATTTAGAAAAAAACCCAGTAGTACAGACTTTCTGTTCTCAGGATTACAAATGGTAAACGGCAATGGCCAGATTGTGTTTTCCCTGTGCCTCAGCAAGGAGAAGTCTCTGACAGTTGTTCACAGGTATATAGCACCAATATACAAGCACATCTTATTTCCTCCTTCAAATACAGCACATCTCTAGAAAATGAAGTAGGAAAGAATGATTGTAAAAGGAGAGATGTGTGTTAGGTAAAAAGGTTAACACAGTTTTGAATGCTCTATAAACTAGGCCTAATATTAAAAGAGAGTTACTTATTTCCCTCTGGCCACAAAAATTCTGGGTCTGCAGAGGGTGAGTGACTGGAGAAATGGTAAGTGAACAGAAATGCATCATACATTTTGTCTGTGTGCACCTGCTATTTTGCCTCAAGGCTTCACTAGAACTTAGGCGGTGAGTGGACATTCTATTGGCATTTGCCAGATTAAATACAATAGATCTCATGCTGTGAAATCATTCCATATCACATTTTATTTTCTTTTGTGCTCCAGTGGGAATGTGAGGAGGAGTCAATCGGCATTAGTAATGTTCTGTCACTTAACTCAGAGGGCCCTCCTCACCGTCACTATGGATGTCCTCATTCTGAGTCATTAATGGGCATTTTTCCATTTAGGGCTTTTAGTGGAAGTCAGTCACATGCATTTCTAGTGCCCAGGAGAAAGGAGATACTGAAAAAATATGAAAAGAGGCAATAAATTAATTTTTAGGAAATAGCAATCTGTTGCCAAGTATTAATGACACACAATGACTCATATTTTTCATTTGTCATGTTTCATCAATTTAGTTGGGGCACATGGTAGAAATAATCTGAGGCAGATACTGTTAATATAGAGGTGGCAGGGGGCATGCACAGACACAGATCTGGATAATAAATACTGGACAGACTTGGAACAAAGCAATAGTGAACATTTAGATTTTGTACAACATAAATACAGGTTTATTTTGAGTGCTAAATAGTAACAGAACTAATAGAGTTTAATGCTTGGTCTGAATGGGTAAGTGGAATACCATTTAACAAAGAATGCTGTTGTCAAGGAGGAAACCATATTTTGATAGTGTGTAGGAGAGAAATTGAATCACAAATTGAACTTTGGTTATACTCAAACTGTGAAGTTGGAACATGACCTGGGGATATCACAAGATTTATCACTTTTGATGGTTTTCAGATTGCTTAGGTGGCCAGGATGCCCTTTTCCACCCTCCATCTGACTGACTGTCTGCATCTTCCCCTACAGAGCACAGGACTCTGCTGTAGTGATCCCTGCATTTATCATGTTCCACTGTGTCTATTTCAATGTGTTTTTCTTAAACTAGAACAGAAAACCATGTGGAGATTGCAGCTGGTACCAAATGTAGTGCCTCACCTCATGGTATAAAGTCAGTTTTCAAGAGAATATTACTCAGACTCCCATGTATACAAAGAGAAATAGAATATCTAGTTGAAGATTTTTCCAAAGTGATGTGTAACTTCTAAAGAGCCCACAATATCTTAAAATTTTACACATAGCATACAGGTCACTTTGAAGAGAACTTGTAACTTATTAGGACATTAAAATATTTAGATATAAATATTATTTTAAAAATAGTTTCTATATTAACATCTTCCTTCACTGTAGGCACGAGTCCCTCCTATTCCTATGTGTTTTGGTTCTAATACACATCTGTGACTTCGGCTTCATAGAATATAATTGTGACTTATTCTTTGTAATTCACTCAGTAAATATTTATTAAGCACCTCCACTTTTAAACACCTTTACTATACTCCCTGGGAGATACCAAAATGTTTGACACAAAAATAAATAGACCCTCCAGAGGTTTACAGACTAGGACAGAAAATAAGAATGTCACACAGATATTTATAAGATATAAAGCACTAAGTTCCCAGAGTAAGGTGTAAATTAGTGATTTTCAGTTGGGTCAGAGAAGGAAGTGAATCTTTCTAAAGACATTTTTTTGTAAAATCACATACTGAATTCCTTAAAATATGATGAATTTGAAATCGATTCAAGGACTAATTGAAGTTGAGTACCAGTAAATATAATAGTCCTGGGTAGTGAGGCATATGAATTTACATTTAATTGGCAAGAGTTACCTGATTGAAAATCTGTCAAATATGATATGAATGGCCAACTCAGTCACCTTAGTGACTGATGTACCTTTCAATGATGAGTATTATTATTTAAATAACTGTAAGAAGAATCAACTACAAATAAATAAATAAGTAAATAAACAAATAAATAAGTAGCCTGGAAATAGACTACCTCAAATTTTATATAGCAGGTGGGAATCTCTGTTTTATAAATGTATTTCCTATAACTCAATTAGATTTCTTCCCATGTGACAGAAACACAATTTTATTTAACATAAAACAAATCCCTTCCCTTTATTTAAGATTATGCTAAGTTTTTGGAAATCTTACATAAGAGAGTATCCAAGAGAAAAGCTCAAAGTGGATAATATTTCAGATATGTTCATTTCTACATTTATATACATTATGATTACCTCATGTTTTTAATCAAATAAAAATCAAATAAATAATAAAACTATGTAACATATATGTATGTTATACAGGGTCTGGCAGAAGTAACGCATGTTTGAATGTGGTTGCTTGGGTAATAATATAGGTGTAATAATTCACTTGAGTGTAATATTTTTATGTTGCAGAGTCACATGCTTATGATTTTGTAATGAAAAGTGCTGTTATTTGTGCCAGACCCTGTATATATCAAGACATGTACTCATTATTTTGACATCAATTCTGAAGTGGACAGTTAAGACACTGTTTCTAGTAGTTCAGGTTGTAAAAACTAATACATTTTTCTTTGTGTTTAGGTTCTTATGACCTACTTGAGGAAGACAACACATAAAATAGTGGACAAAGCATTACAGATTATAAAAATATGTATAAAATAGACTGTGAGTAAAGGTCTAGAAGTGGTCAATTTTTGGGGGTGAAGAAGGATTGGCCAAGCCTTTATAGAAGTGACAAACCTTAAATTATGTGTTTAAAGATGGCCAGATGTTCTCTAGCTGGTCAGAGCAGCAAAGGTTTTCCAGAAAGAGCAAGCAAATAAAAAAGGCAAAGAAGCAAGGCCTAACCAAGGAGGATGCACACTGGAATGAGCCAGTCTGATATAAAAAGGAAATATAAGCAGTTTGATAAAGCAATGGCACAAGGTGAGCTGTGTTGGGTGAGCTGTGTTGGGAGAAAAAATGGCTGAAGATGTAGAATTTTGAAAAATTCTGTGTATCATTTTGAAAGACTAGGACTTCAATAGAAAGGTGTTGAGGAATATTGCATGGTTTTAGAGGAGGGGTTAGTAAAAGGAGGGAGTTAATAAGATTAACTTGATTGTAGGAATACCATGTTGATTTCAATTGTGGAGGACAGATAGATATGCAGGAGCATAGACAGAAGCAGGGAGACAATTTTGGAGGATACTTCAGAAGTGGAGGCAAGCCACATTCAGGAACAATATGCATTCAGTTTGTTATAAACAGCAACATATTATTCTTCTTTGTGGTTGAATAATATTCTAATATATATTTTATATATACATATATATATATACACCAAATTTTCCTTATTAACTCATTTATTAATGGACACTTAGGTTGGTTTCATACATACATTAGCTACTCTAAATAATCTTCATTGAGCACAGGAATGCATATATCTTTTTCAGTTAATGTTTTCATTTACTTCAGATAAATACCCAGAAGTGGAATTGCTGGAACATATGGTAATTCTATTTTTAGTATTTCAAGGGACCTCCATACTTATATTTTGAATCTGAAAACAAACAAAAGAATAAACAAAAAAACCTACCAAACAAACAAATAAAACCAATCAGCTTGTAGATAAAGAGAACAGTTTGGTAGTTGTCAGAGGTGAGGACTGAGGGTAGGCAAAATTAATGAAGTGTGCCAAAAGATACAGTTATAAAATAAGTAAGTCCTGGAGGTGCAATACACAGAATGGCAACTACAGTGAATAACACCATACTGCATATTTAAAAGTTACTAATAGAGTAAATCTTAAAAGTGTTCAGCAGAAGAAAAACAATTCTGTAAATATCAATGGTGACAGGTGTTAATTAGATGTATCATGGTGAGCAATTCACAACATATATAAATACCAAAGCATGTTGTTTTATACCTGAAACAAATATGTTGTATGTCAATTATACCTCAATTTTTAAAAAAGCGATCTGCAGAAATGATGGGGAAGCAATGGCTACTGAGCATTGTGAAGAGTCTGAATCAACAAGACTGAGTGCATACAGTGGTGAAATGTGAAGTCAAGCCCTACAGACACTAGACTTTTGGCATGCATCTCTGATGTATGGCAATGTATTTCACAAATGATTTAAAAAAAATTAAATAGAAGAAACAGGTCTATTTGGGGAAAAAGTTAATCAAGTATATAAAAGAGACCTAGATTAATATAGTGAATTTGATATTTTAATGTTGAGAATCTTGATTTTTTTCATATCCTTATGTAAATGAAGGTTTTGAAATGCTAAATTTAGTGCACACACGACCGACTGAGCATATCTACTTTTCTCAGTGATCCATTGTGGACAATTTCAGTATTTTATGTTAAAATTCTAGCTGCTGCCTGAAGGTTATATATGTAATCAGATATCAACATCTCAAAGCATCATTCTCCACTTAAACTGTAGCACACTACACTAATGAATATTTTGTATCAGTTGGAGGACAAGATTTTGAATTTAACACATTTCTTTTACATATGTATTAGCTATATAAAAGGCTTTATTTCAGCTAGGGAATTGGCCTGTGTTATGTTTTGAACTGTGTTTTTCATCTAATCTCCCATTAATATTAAACCAAAGCCAACAACAACAATAATGAAACCTTACAAGAGAAGGCAGTAAACCTTCGAGGGATGCAATTATGTTTATGAATATAATAGTAGGCTGCTCTTTATATCTTTAAATTAACAGAATTTTATCTTAACTCACCAACTAAATAAATGGTATTGACCAATGGGAATTGAGTAAATGGAATAAATTTAAAATCATGCATATGCAAGGTTGGCTATGGCATTTATAAAAGATATTTTGACTCTAGACCTGTTAAAAGATGGCGTAAGGGGTAGCAAAATGTGGAGTTAGCATCAGTTTTCTTTTGCTGTCACTTTAATATTACAGAAAGTTTTATTTTCAGGGAAAAAACAAGTACTGTCTTTTGGCCTCCTTCTTTCTTTAATCTTACCATTTTCTCCTGTGTTCTTCTTTTCTCATGATGCTTGCCCCTTTCCAGACATCCCTACTATAAATAAAATCAATCAACCCTTTCAATCATTTTGCTCATTCAACAAGCACTGACTGAGCCAGTGAGTAAAAGTGGAGAAACAAACATAAGTTATACAAACTTCATACTGGCCATTGCTACTTGCTACTATATTACTTTATTTTCTTATGCCATATTTTTTCTCCTTAGGCAGAAAAATGTAATTGGAGCAATAGTATCTCTACTTTTCATGAGTGTGTATTTCCCTATCTATAAAATAAGGAAAATAATCATGCCCATCTCTTAGGATTGTTGAGAGGATTAAATGAGCTCAGATGTTTAAGCAGTAGGACAGTACATTAAATGTTGGTTAGTGTATTTTGTGAATAATATGGCAAGAAAACATGCATTCATCACTCAGCTAGACCTTGGGTCATCCTCCCAGGCTATGTCTGAGTTTGCAGAGACATAAATATCCAGAATCACTGCATCAAACAGAGAAGCAGATGCACAGATCTGACTCTAGAAAGCAGCCTGGGCCCTAGCTTTTTATATAGAGTTGAGGATATGTAGAGAATTACACTCACTCTGAGAACTCTGAAGCCAAAATGAGGATGCCAAAAGGGCAGAGTCACACATCCTCTGTTTCTTCTCTCAGGCAGAGATAAGAGTCCTTGTACTTTGTTTCACTGCTGAGAAAGAGAAATTCCCACCTTTTTTTTTGTAACCCAAAAGAATAAGAATCATGTGGTGCCCTCCACCCCTACCTCAGTGGTTACCATGATCTGTCAGGCACTGCATTAATGCAGTCCTATCCACTCTTTGTCATCTTGTCAATACCCCCTTCCCTCACTCACTGTCCCAGCAATTGAGCTCCTTTCTGTGCCCTGAGGAAACCAAGGGTTTCTTGCCTCATAAGCCTTGTGTCTGCTCTTTCTTCTGACTGAATACTTTCCTCACATCTCCTTTACACTGTCATTGGACTCAACGTCCCATGATCCTTCTCAGGGAGAACTCTTCAGAAAGAAGTCTCAATCCGCACACAGAGTCATTCAGAACATAACTCTCTCTTCCCTATTTTTTTATTTTACTTCTTCCTCATAGTAAAATGTAAGCTCTGTAATTGTCCAACTCTTTTCTATCTAGTTTTCTGTAGTACCGGTGTCACAGAACCCTGCCCATACTGTTCTAGAACAGCTGTGGAGTTCAATTTCCTGCCACCAAGAAGCATGCAAGAGTTTGATGAGTGTGAAAGGGGTTGTTTTATTCTATTTTGTTTCAGTATATGAGCTCCAGAAGTGAACACAGGAAAGGGGCTGTTCATTTAAAGTTTACACAGATTTTGATTAAAGGGCAGATTTCTGCTGTTAAGTCCCAGCCCACTTTAAAACTACTCCAAAACACACAGTCCTGCCTCCCTTTGACAAACCAGGCTGGTTTCACAATACACCACCCAGAGGTACTATCCTTAAGAAAAGCAGAAGTCTGAACCTCAGCATTCCCCGTCACTGTTCAGCTCCAAGCATCTCTCCCGAATGTGGGTGGCTAGGCAGGTCCCCAGCACCTGTGTCCCCATCTTCTCTGGCTCTGGCCCCATCTTCTCCAAGCAAACAAGAATCTGGGTGGCTGGACAGGTGCCTGCCATACTGCTAGCTCTAACAGCTCACTGAACTTCTAACTTTCAGACCCCCCTCTCACTCCTGACTTGTGACTCCCTCTGACTTTTAGCCTGCTCTAATTTAAATGTTTGGCTCAGAACTTCCCTCATGACCTCATATCCAGCCCTCCCTAAGGTGTGTTACTTTCTGCCATTTTTGCCAGTTCCCCAGTTTCTTTTAACTTATTTTTGCTGCCACCTTTAGTTAGGGCAAGAATTCCCAGCCATACTTGGTGGGTGTCCAGAGTGGGCATCTGCCCGCTGCCTCTCGCACAGGCACAGTATGAGTTCTCCACCTCCAGCTGTGTCATGAATCCCTGAAGTTCTTAGTGAAGCACACAATTTGTCCTGGGCAGCAGTCTTCTTCCCATCAGGAAGGTATAGCTTGCCATTGTTATGCAGTGTATCTTAAATGTTGTACCATTCACTCTTCCCTTCGCCCAATCAAGTATTGTGGGGGTAACACTCTGTACCCTATTACACTGGCAACACCTAAATAGTCTCTGGTAATAAATATCTCTTGTATGAATGAATGAGACAGATGCAAAGTTATAATTGGTAAACTCAACTACATCTTTACAAAGAAGTAGAAAACCGATTTTAGCCATTTTGAACTCTAAAGATATTCAAACATAATACACTAGAGAAAAGGTCACATATAGAGTTAATTATTTGTCCTAACAGTGATCTAGTGCTCTCTTATTCTTCATATGTAGAACATTTTAATAAGTGATAAGTTAATTAAATTAATAATTTTATTCAGGAGCTTAGAAATAATGATTTATCAATTAATTAAACTAGTTCATATATTAACCAGGAGGCAGAATGTAACAATTAGCTATTAATCATGTGCTGATTGATTTTGAAGTAACTAGATTTAATTATTTTAATCTGGAATATCTGCTGAAGCACTCTACTCTGCATGTCCATCATTGGACTGCCACTAAAAACCACATCTCCAGTATCATGGAGCATTCTCACAATGTGCCATTGCATACAAAGAGTAGTATATGCATGGTACATACTCTGTGAGCTCAATCTTTTTGGAAGTAAAGAGTCTTTAGAAATATAAGCAATTATTAAAAATGTTTATTTCCAGGAGTGTTTGGATTGTGGGTGATTTTAGTTTTATTTAATTGATGTCTATGCTTTTTTCATAATCTTTTGACTTAAAATCACTTTTAATATGGGAATTTTGTAATGCCACTACAAAATGTTTCTCTGTGTTGTGGACATCTTAATAGTTAAAATTCACTGAAGAGTTGATTCTAGTGTGGGTTTAAATATTATAGTCTTTTTAAAAAGAAAAAGGTATGTGAAGCAGCTGCATTCATTCAACCTGCAAGATTAGGACAAAAGGACTAACAATGGACAACAGTCTCAAGGATGCATTACAAGCAGTTGTGGTGCGTGTGTCAAAAACACTCTGCCTGCAGGAGCAGGAGAGCCATCCCCTGATGCTGCTTCAGGAGAACAGAAAGAGCATTTAACGGGAGAGACCCTGAGGACTATTATTACACTTGTGGCTAAGCTCACCGCTAAAGTCAGAGAGAAGTTAGCCAGGATTCAGCGATGTGTTACTGTGCTACAGCTTGCAATAGCTGCCTTTAGGCAATGACACATTTTCTGGAGCACATGCAGGCTAAGCTCACTGAATTGTTGGATAATTTTTTTATTTTTGTAACATTTGTCCTTTCCAGAGACAGTCCCACACAGTAATTCAAAATTACTTTGAGTCTTCATATTTATTTGCTAATTAATTTTGTAACATGTAGCAAAAGAAGGAAAAAACTCTTCCTTTTTATAGCTCATTCATTGTTACATTTCTTTCTCTGCCCTGCTTCTTCTCTATTAACACAAAGACTCCTATTTTATGTAGCAGTAAAAACCAGCAGGCTTCTCTCTTAATCAGTGTTGTCTAGGTTCATTGCCTGGGGCCCTAGGTCATTAGTAATAAAGGTCTGTAGTTGATGTTTTTAACATACAGGGACTGTCAAATGATCCTCTCATTTCATCTCCCTGTGATTAGAAACAGGCCCAAGCTTGTAGTATTTAGTAATACTATTTTTCTTGTTGAAGGAGAGGTAAAAGACTACCTGTCTTGGAAACAAAAGCCTTTTAAACTAATGATTGCTTCACAGTATACTTAAAGGAATAACAGACTGTACAAAGGCAGTAAAAGCCAAAACAAGAGAGAAAATGTAAGGAATTGGTATCTATGAACTCCAGGTTTCTTCAAGGAGTAGAATTAAATGTGAAAGGAATGACCCTATGGTGCTGCCAGCAGCCCTAACTTACCTGTCCTTGTTACCTTACATGGTCTGATTTGCAGCCTCCTAATGGAAAAGACACTTTGTAGTAAAAAGTTCTGTTTGAGTCACTTTGAAATCATGATCCTCAGGTTTTCTTTCCGTAAATGTCTCTTAGAGCTTATTAAACAGTCCTGCATTCTGAGGCTTCTAATGTTAGAGCAGGCATAATCCAGACACCTCGATGTAGGAAAATGGCAGTCTATTTCCCACACACTCTCTGGACAGGCCTTTGTGCTGGCCTTCCTCCCTCGCCCTGATCTTTGGGCCTTCACTGCTGTGTATACAGAAAGCCCCGGTGAACATCTATGGTGACAGATCACAGCTACATAACTATCTCGCGTCACAGAACGGACTAATTTCTGTTCTTCAGTGTTCTTCACATTATTTCCTCCATGAACTCATAGGACAAATGGAAACTGACAAAGTATTAGAAATCTTGGAAAGGCAAAAAAACAATTCTATTGGAGTGGAATTTAAGGAATCTTTAGGGAGATGAAGCATTTATGGATACCTAACAAAACTCCACAGTTAATTTTCAAATGTTGAAAATCAGATTAATGAATGCCATTATAAATTTGTTTCTCTATTCTTCTAATATTTTCCTCAACATTATGTTATGTTATGCAACATAATTGTTCTAAGAATATTATTTTTAATGCAAAGTCTTTGTTTTCACAGTCATTTTTCAGGATAGAAAAATTGCCTGTTTTAGTTTTTGAAGTTCCTTGAGATAGGCGAACATGAGCCAGTTAAAATGGCAAACTTAGTGGATTTAGAGATCAACACAGTAAAAAGTACAATCAGTTTCATCATAGGTGGCCACCTTTGATCAACCACTGATGATTTATCTCAACAGAATTAGTGGCTACAGGAACTCTGCCTCTACCCTGTGTAATCAGCTTATCTTCGAGCAGCCAAGTCCTCACTAACCCAAAATGCAGGCAGAGAGTTCCAAAGTCACCTGCTTATGGATACACACCATTTTTAAACAAAGAGGATCTGTGGAAAAGAAAAAGACCATGTTGAGTGCCTGTGTGCCAGGCACTTTTCAAGCTTATTTCTTTTAATCCTAAAAAGAATTTTACCCTGCAGGGTACCTATCGTTATTTCCATTTTACAAACAAAAACAGTGAGACTAGGGAAGCTGAGACTCCTCTGCGTCATGAATCTGACTAGGAGGGGAGACAGATTTCAAACCCACATCTGACGGACTCTAAAGCTCACGCTCTTCCTTCTGTTTCCTATCGGTACAAGTGTTACAGAAAGGAACTGTGGGGAGCCCAGATACTGTTACCGAAACAAGGCCTCTCACTTGGGGTCTTTCTGTATTGTGGTTGATCTTGCCCCACTGCCAGGTGGGAATTGTAGCTCTCAATGCTAGAGTTTGGTGAGAAGGAAAGGAACTATTTAGTTAAAAGTTATACAGGTTTAGAATAATGGTGGAATGTTGCTGTTAAAATCCCAAAGTCCCTTTAAAACACCCACAAACATACACACATACAGTCCTGCCTCCCCTTTCAAAACCAGGCCAATCAGGGGTACCGTATCTCAGGAAAAGAAAATAGAAGTCCGTAGCTTGGCTACACTCCTGGTTCTTCCCAGTGTGCTTGTCTGGCTGGACAGGTCTCCTGTGGTCCCCAGCACCATCAGCTGTGTCAATCGCGATCTCCAATTCTTAGTGAAAAACCATGTGGCACCTCCTCATGGCCCTCCAGCAAGAGTCCTTTCACCTCTTTCCTTCCCACATGGCCTCACATGATCCCCCATTGTTGTCTCCTGTATTGTTTCTCCTCCCTAGTGGTGGCTCACCTTTAGTTTAAACCTTAGCCTGAAACCTCTTCCATAACCCCATTTACGACTCCTCCTACAGTCAGCTACACCTGCCAGCACTCCTGTATTTTCAGGCCTTCCCAACTGCTCAATAAGCTTGGGCAGGCATGGCCCCACAGTGCAGAGCGAACCACCTCCAAGCTCATACACATGCATGGCTAGGGGAGCTGCCCCCAGCCACATCATGGGTCAAAGTTATGCACACCTTTCTGGTTCCACTCAGGCTGGAAGCTAGCTTGCTGTTACTGATATGTAAAATAACCACTTTCGCATATCAAGTATGGAGCTGGCCTGCAGTTACTGATATGCAAAATAATTCTCAGTGGTCCTGCTCTATGGCTTCCTTCCCCCAGCCAAGTCTGTGTGGGATATCCTATATTCCCGGACACACCAAGTTCTGAACCCCATTACAAATCCCCTCTTTGCGAAGCCCTGAAGCCTCCCAGCCTACACCCTATTACAAAAGTAATTTTGAAAAGATAATGTCTATTGCATTAATAGGAGACATTGCATGTCTCCTCTGCCCCATTCAGAAATTTACATTGTCCATTTACTTTTCCAACTATTCATATACTATGCTCTTAGTTCCAGTAATTAAGTATGTATTAGTAAAGTAAGTAAACAGTTTTACCTTTGTCCTATTTTAGTTTTTCCATTTATTTCCTTTCTTTTTTTTCTTCTACCTTTGTACCAATTTTTCCTTTCCTCTTTTCATTCTTTTCCTTTACAATAGCAGATGACAGGAAGGAGGAAAACAAGCCAAAAAAAGTCATAGTGGCCCAAGTGAAGAAGGTACTATATGGGGCACAGGAAGTAATTCTGGGTGATTAACCAACAGGACGATGTGTGTGTCCAAGCTGATGATCATTCATAGATGTGATCATTGAACTTGTTTGACTCCAGTATGCCTTCCATGGTGCTGATCACAAGCTTTCACATCTAGAAATATGAAGTTCAACGTGTCAAGATTTAAATATGAACAAGAAAATGATAAAGAGGGTGATATTGCCAAGGTGCTGAGGAGAGACATTGTTGGAACTCCTAACATTTGTTGCCAAAGGTGTTGGTAAAATACCATATCCATACAAAGCTGAAGCTTTAAATAAGTCTCAGAGGCTTGAAAGAAACATTTGAGTACAGGATCCACTATGTAAGAGGAAGATTTATTTGTGGTTCTACCATAAAAAAAATTGGCAGCAGCTAAAGATTATGATTTGTGAAAATAAGTGTCTAGAGAGGAAAATATGCTTTAAGTGTAATGCCTTTGGGTTTTGCATTCTTCACCAGAAGAGCAGGCTTGGAGTAACAAGGTTGAAACCCATTATCATTCTGCTAACCACCCCTAATTAGCATCAGACCACACACCTAAGTTATGGATTATTCTTTACATTCATAGAACAAAACAGCTCTATTCTTCTGCATTTACCTAGCTCTATATATTGACTTCACTTTTGTGGATATCATGCTAAATAAATGAACAATTTAAAGATTAATGATGGAGCAGTCAAATATGACGTTTTTGTTGGACTGAAGGCAAAAAAAAATCCCCTGTGAAATATATAGGTGGCTTTATTTAAAAAAAAAATAGTAAGCAAATTACCTGATACAAATTTAAAATCAGAAATTTTCACTAAGTAAAATTTATTACTGTAGAGTACCATTATTTATGACATCATGTTTAAAATTTTATGAATAACAATAACATTTTAAGAAGAAAGTAAATCAAATTTATTTTCATCATATGTCTGAGAACAACTGAAGTTAGGAAAGCATTCAGTAGTTTAAAAAACACATCATGCTACTGTCACTCTTCTGAAGTTGCGTTGCATGGGTCTACTGAAAAAACTGAAGACAGAACTGACCTTGGTGTACGTTTTTTTCTTGAAGGTGATTTGGGGAATAAAGCATTAAGAGATGACCTAACTTAAGACCTAGAATCAATAAAAAGTGGCTACTGTTTTTATAAGAAAATGTTTTCAGTGTTAATACCACTTTTCCTCTCCAGTGTAATGGGTACTGAAAATGTACATTTTACAAGCAGAGCAGATGCGGTTTCCAGCATTCTGTACCATTTTTCTTCCCTTTTCTTCTCCTTCCCTTCCCTTTGTTGTTGTCTCTTTCCCCCTTCCTCCTCCTCCTCTTTCTTCTTCACTTTCAAATGAGAATCTGTCTGCTAGATACATGTTGATAGGGCTTTAAGAAAATTTTAGGTTAATCTATTTAGCCTCTCATTCTTCCACTCTAAAATTTTTAATAACCCATAAATTCTGCATGCAAAATTTCTTACTCATAATAAATTTACAATGGAAAAGTTGGTGTTTTCACTTTATATCAGAGAAAGGTCAAACTCTCCGTGAAATAACCTTGTATAAATGAGATATTTTGAGCAAACTAACCAATGACTGTTGATTCTGGTTCAGTTCTATCTTAAGTCCACAGATGTCATATCCTAACGTGCTGTTTGGCTGAAGGCAAGAAAAATATGAAATATATAGATTACTTTAACAAAAAAAAATACCAATAAGCAACAAGATCTTGTCTGAGGGATGAAGTCCTCAGCAGGAGGATTCTAATAATGGAAGAAGTCCTTAACAGTGTTTGAAGTAGCAGTAGCAAGCAGGAGTACCAGGGCAAGAAAGAATGAAGAAATGAAGCAACTGATCTGAAAATGTTTACTTTGTATGAGGTTCTAATTGGTACAAACATTGGGCAATGAAATTGACCCAAGAAATGCTATCATAAAATGCTATAAAGGATGTTCTACTTGGAATCTTATGCCCAATAATCAAAAGAGAGTTTGGGTGGGCACTCACTGACCTAAAGTTTACTTTTTAATTATAAAGTCATTGTTTATCAGTATTTGCACTTGATCTGCTTTTGAACTCTCATGAATATATATAGGAAACTGACAAATAAAATCAGGACCTCCAAGTTACACGCCAGGAAGCACCATTTTAAGATAATAGAATGGGAATGATGCTACCAGAATTGTACAACATGTTAGCCTTCTCGAACATTTACAAATTCACAAATTTTCTTGAATGTTTATAGTAGGTTTTTGCGATATACATATCAGTCTTCAGTATGAAATTTCTAGAGAACAGTTAACTTAAAAAATCTTTTTAAATTACTAGATAATCAAGATGCTGCCTACATGGACCCAATAATCAGATTTCTGGTTATGTGGAACTGTTTAAAATGACCGATAATTCATATGTACCTTTCCATAGACTGCGAACCACTGTTTGCTATAACTTAACCTCCATTGTGAATGAAAACTCTTAATAAAGTAATAGATGTACAGTTCCTTAAATATATAAGTGTATATATTCATGAGGTCTAACATGTTGAATCTCTAACAAAGGTAACATGTTAAACCTAAGCTCCTGATTATCTTCCCCAAATCTTTGTCTATTTAATAAAATATTCCCCATATATGTTAAAGCTACTCCATCCTTTTCATTTCTGCAGACCAAAAAACATGGAGTCATCCTTGATATTCAGAAAATCCTGTTAATTCTTTTTTCAAATTAATTCATACTCTGATCACCTCTTGCCAGGTCTATTGCTACCAGTTTGGTACCAATCATCAAAATGAAAAAGGCAGTTCTATTGGTAATGTCATAGAAAGATCAATATGATATATTAAGTGGAAAAATCAAGTTGTAAATTATTTTTTATTTTCTGCTACCATTTGTGTTTCATAATTCCTCAATATACACATTAATTTATTATATTTATATATGCATAGTTCTGTATATAATAGCTAAGAAAGAATACTTTGGAATGCTGATGGGAAAACTGGCTGGGGTAAAGAATTTCTTGGGGAAAAAATGGGAGAGAGATTTTTTTCTTTTGATTGCATAATTTCTGGTACCTTCTAAATTTTATATGAAGTGAAAGTATCACCAGTTTTTAAAAATGAAATTTTAGAATACTATGTTATCCCAGAACACATTTCATTTTTTCCTTAAGATTACTTAAACAGTGTATACAGAACTTTAGGAAGAAAAAAATCTGAAATGATAGTTTCATTTTTCACAGTAAAGTAGATAAAATCAACTCAATGTTATGTGGTATGGATAAAATCATACTATGATCATTTCATACCACTACCTGTGTAGAGAATGTAGTTAGAACCTGGAAAGAAATTAAGCCACTATGAGGCTTCTTGTCTACTAAAACATATAAAATTAAGCAAATAAACTATATGTTCTGTGTATTTAAAAAATCATAAAATCCATTAAATTAATAGAGGGTCAAATGATCTTTCAGAGAAAATGACAGAAATCATGTCTCTGGAGACAAATGTAACAAAGATGGACAATTACTGGAATATGCTTCAGGGAATAATCAGTCATCAGCAGGTAAAATACATGATTTTAGAGAATGGTTTCTTCTTCCTCAAGGATACAATACTATGATTAGGAATAGTCATTAATTCTAAAACAACAGAGATGTTGGATGGAAAGACTCATGCCTAAAATGTTGCGTAATTAAACTGAATGAAACTGGGGGCATAAAATGGGCTACTCTAGCAGAGCTATTAATTATTGCATTAGAGCTCCTAAATCATAGTTACTTATTACCTTTGCTGACTTAGGTCAAACTGGATCTTTCCACTAAAGTAGCCAAATGATCTAAATGTCTCAGCTGGTTGATGCCAAAGGCAAGGAGATTGTGAGATGCACTTCAAGGAAGATGTATGATCAAGAAGGCATGCTTTTCTCCATTAGTGTAACAAGTCAAAATATCATTTACTTTATTTCTGAAAGTGTTTTTTTATGTAACTGATGTAGCTCATCATTTATCTCAGTTCACAAAACATCATACACTAGCATTTTATCATAGTTTTAGGAAGAGAAAGGGGAGGCCTTGCAGGGGTGATTTATTGACACTTCTCAAAGTAAAATCTTTGTTTCAGAATTGTTAAAATGATGAGTAATGGTATGTAGATTATGTGGACTGAAGTTAAGGTTTTCCCTTGTTTTAACTGCACAGAATACAATAAATGTTTACTCTTGTATTTTGAAATTTCAAAAGAGATAGGAAGTATAATTGATTCTACCATTAATCACCAAAGGTAGGCAATGAAAATGGAGTAAAATACCAATAAATACTAATACTACTAAGTACTCTATGACTATCCCAGTTGTAAATAAATTAGGACCATTTTATCATGCCATAGATTATCTGCAAGAGAAAAATCAAGTGTCTAGATATTATAACATCTAATCTCTGGGTTTTTGGTTTTATAGAGAAGAAATAAGTTATTGTAAGTATAATTTGATAGATATCTTTTTTATATTTTAATGACATGTAGATAATATAGATACTATGGTATCTTTTTGGTCAGAGAAAAAGAAATTTTGGGATAGGAATAATTTAAAGTGAAAAAGGCATGATTGAGTAGTTATATTGTGAATTTAGAAGATAAAAACATTAATATACACTCTTATAGTAATGCATAAACATAGCAATTATCAGATAACAATGAAACACTTGTGGGCTGTAGTTTACTACACAAATAGAGCATCTGGAATTAGATTTGGAAAATAATACTCATGATTTTTTTGCTTTGGAAACTAAGCAAATCACTGAACACCTCTGAACCTCCATTTACTTTTAGAAAATTAGGAAGAATATTAGGAATAATAATTCCTAAATCATAGGAATATCATGGATATTCACTTCAGTAATGCGTAGCACTTGGCATACAATAAATGCTCGATAAATTATAGCCATTATTTTGTGCAAATTTTGCTATGCTAAGCATTTATTGTAAATGTAACTGTTAGTGCATTTTGTTTCTTTTGACAGTTAGTGCCCTAACTATAACTATTAATCAGGTGTTATCCCGGTAATGTATAAGTATGGATTAGGCTTGCCTTCAAGAGTGTGAATGGTCATTAAAGTGTATAAAAAGCAAAGCTGGCCCTGGCTTGACAGTGAGATTGGTCTGTTTTTTCTTCCTATGACTTTTGCAGGATTTTGCAGTTCCACCTTGTAGATGTAACCCACCAGCCACCTGAAATCTGTTAAGTGTTCCTTTGGGGCAGTGCCATGTATGATCAGAGAAGAATCTCTGGTCAGCATTCTGGCTGTGAATCCCGTGCCTGCCACTTTCCGTCTTTGGGCAAATGACTTTACTGTAGCTTAGTTTCATTATTCTAAAATGGGGATAACGATGGCACCAAACTAAAAGTTTTATCTGAGGATTAAATGAATTAATATATGGGAAAATAACTCAGGGAGTATCACATAAAAAAGCTGTTTGTTAATGTTAGCTATCTATCATTCTTAGAGAATACTAGGCATCTAATTGTCCTCAATTATTTAAAAGAGCGAATCTGAAAGAATCATCTGGTTTCCTGAAACCTGTGTTCAGGTTCTTAGGAAGTGATATTTGTATGATTCAAGAATGAATGTGATTCTTATTAATAAAATTAAGCATTATCTCATTTTAAAATTGAACAGTGTTACCTAAACTTGACTATAGCTAAACATACTATTTGGCTTAGAGTTTTACAAACTTGTTTTCCACCAATTTATTGACCTCAATTGCCCTCACTATTCTCCTTTTGCAAAAAAGACAGTGTACTAAATTCCAATTTCTTTTAATAAGCTGAATATATAGACACATGTTTGCGTGCTTTATGTACAGCAAAAATTAACCATTAGGATATAACAATCAAGATATAATACTTAAGATGTTACTGTCCCAAAGTCTGTGTGCCCAATGCTTTGAAAGGCCCAAACAAAACATCAGAGTTTTTAGTAAGGAAAGGTTTACTGATCAAGAAAGCACCAACCAAAAATATGGGAGCCCTAATGGCCCCTCAAATTAATCTTAAGAAAGAACTAATTACCTCCCCTGGTTCCCTGTCTCTGGATGTGAACATTTCAGGTACCAGATTTAAATCCCGGTTCACAGTACAGCTGTAGTTACAACTGGGTAATAAAAGCAGGTATTTTCATAGATAGTACGGAAAAAGGGGCCACATACAAAACCTAAGGAGCTCAGGGGAGGCCTTTATGGTGGCCTTACAAACTCAGAAACCTAAAGTAACTGTATAGGATGGGGTGAAATTAAAATTTCCTAACTAAAAGCAGGTCATGGCAGATAGTCCTGTGTAGGCCAGTATCTTCCTTGAGAAAGGTCAACCTCTACCCCTTTACCTTAACTGAACCTATTGTCATTTGCATCTAAGAGAACACACCTTTGGAAGGTAAGAATAATCCCTTCCCACTCACCCTCCAGACACCTCAGGGCACAATCTTAAAGCACAAGACCACAAACCCCTCATTGTTATCATTTCCCAAATACCCTCTCTCTGTGTTGTAAACGTTTATTGTTAACTGTCCAGGACCCACCAAAAGAAGTGTTTGTCTCTTCATTTTACTCTTTATCCAATCTCAGAGATTTTGCTATTTGGCTTTCTCCCACTTCCCTAATCCACTACCTATGAATTTAATGTAACTCTCCTTACACCTCTTCCATTGCTTGTAATGTGTAAAATAAACTGCAAAATTGCCATTCTTCAGAGCATTTTCTCAATCCCTTGAGATTTTGATTCCCGTGAATTGTCAATTTGGCTCAAATAAACTCATAAAAATTCTTTACAGGTTTGAACATTCTTACATTGACAATATTTAAAACAAACAAAAGAAAAAACAGTTTAAAAGAAAAAGGTTTATTAAAATAGTTATTAGTTATATGTTGTCACTTCATTCTCCTATCCTGTCACATTAAACTGTCACACTATTTTCTTCAGTGTCTGTAACACTACACTGCAGATCCAGTCTAATCGCCCTTCACAAAGTAAACACAATGTTACCTTCAGACCAGCAGAACCCTGTCTTGGTTGTGTATCATTAGCCATGAGTATTTCCTGAATCCTGTGTCATTCTAAGTAAGAATCCACTCCTTTTTTTCTCTCTTAGAATAAGAAACAGCCTTCAAAAATAAAATGCTATACTTATCTTAAAGATTCTCAAGTCACCCTCAGCGACTTTTACACAGGTCAAAATAGAGCTTACATTCTAGCTTAGTAAAGGAGGAAATGATTTTCGTTTCCATTTTCACATAATTTACCTTGAGTGAGAAAGTTGTCTTGAGCACATCTGCTTGTAAGACAGAACAATGAGATGTTTATAATAAAATAATATTGCATAATGAAGCACTCCGGGTACATGAAAAGTGAATCTCCAAAGAGATTAGAGCTGTAATTTGTATTTGATTCTGAAGATGAACACCTGTAATTGTAATTTTTCCCTATGGTAGCTATCTTTATAAAGTTAACAGTGATTTAGATTTATAGTTGAGAATTAATCCATATTAAATTTGAATGCTAAGGCAATTTCAAATAAGTAGAAATGCTTTTCTTGGTTAAAAAATGAAAAAAAACAAGTATTGTGAGGATAATGCTTTTACAAATGAAAATCAAGGTTTAGAAAAGTGAGGTCCATTTCTTAGGGAAACCTTTCTCTTTGAATAAGAAAATGCTTATAAATAAAAGAGACAAATGGCTAAAGATTATTTGTCATTAACATCTTATTGTGTCTCTGTTCAATGAAATGATTTCTTCTGAATACCTGACTAAGATGGTATGGAAGAACACTCATGAAATATCATTGTTTTT
The DNA here is from genome assembly GCF_004126475.2 of Phyllostomus discolor. Taxonomy (NCBI): domain Eukaryota; kingdom Metazoa; phylum Chordata; class Mammalia; order Chiroptera; family Phyllostomidae; genus Phyllostomus; species Phyllostomus discolor. The sequence continues at coordinate 92,653,622 of NC_040903.2, forward strand.
TTACAATAAACTGACAAGCCTAGGGGACAAAAGGCAAGCAGAACAAGCTCAGTGACCCAAGTAACTATGCGACATAATCTGATCAAATTCCTAACAAGCAGTTAAAGTGGGTAGACACATCCCAGGCCTATAGCTTCCTTGGCAAAAGATTAATCTTTACCTTAAGCAACTCTTTCCATTGTTCTTATGTGTCTAGGATAACAAACCTTTGAAATGCAAGAGTAATCTCCTTTTCCATACCCTTCAGGGGCATAACTACAGAATAACTCCTAATTACTACCTTGTTCCACAAATACCATCTCTATTTACTGTAAATGGTTAACACTAACCATCCTATACCTATCAAAGTAAAAGAAGTATGTATCTCTCCATTTTACTTTTTATTCAATCCTAGAGATTTTCCTGATTTGCATTTTCCTGCATCCTTAATCTACCACCAATAGATTTCATATAATTTTCCATATGCTTTCTTTTTTGATTCTAAATGTATAAAAAGAACTGCAAAAGTTGCCATTTTCTAGAGCATTTTTTTTTCCAATTCACTGAGCTCTTGCTTCCAGGTTAGTCCTTAGTTTTTGGTTCAAATAAAATTTTTCTCTCAGTTTGGACTTTCTTTTGTCAATAGTAGTAGTTATCATGATTATCACATTAGAGACACCATATAGGAAAAATATAGTCAGAAGTCATATTTTTATCATAATTAAATTAATTTGTAAGTGAGGACAAATTGGGACTTAACCTTTAAGCTGCTACAAGGTATTTAGGTACTGAGGTGTCATGGCCTGAATGTTTGTGCCCCGCCCCTCCATTTCATATATTGAAACCCTAACCCCCAATGTGATGGAATTGAGAAATGGAGCTTTTCAAGGGGTGATTAGGGCATAAGGGGAAGCTCTCATGATTGGAATTAGTGACTTTACAAAAAAAGTCTCAGGAGATCTCTCTGGCCCCTCCCACCATGTGAGAACACAAGGAGACAGGCATCTAATAACCTGGAAGTGTGTTCTAGCTAAATATGGAATCTGCTCAAGCCTTGATCTTTGACTTCCTGACATCCAGAATTGTGTTTCGGTTGTTAATAAATTGTGAAATCTATAACATTCTGTTATAGGAACTCAAGCAAACTCAGATAATAGCTCTAGACTATGATCTAAGATTAAACACAAACATCTGCTTTGCAGTTTGCAAAACATTTTATAAGCATTATCTGTTTTAATTTTGTTAGCTGCTGAGTTATTGTCATGATCTATCATTTACAGAAGGAAATAGACCTATAAACAATTATTTACATTATTCTGAATAAAGTAACCACAATACTAGGTAAATAAGCAAAGTGCCCATATCATCTTGGAATTTACAATAACCATAGAAATGAATTTATAGTTAGATACAATTAGATTTAGGACAACCAATCCCAAAAGTTCAAGAATAGACACATGCTCAGAGAAGAATATTCCTCAGAGAGATAGCCAAGAAAGAATGCAAGGTAATAGAAAAAGTGAATTCTTACAACACAATTCTAAATAAGTTCAAATATAAAGTAATTTAGCAATACTTCTCAAAATATAGTGCATTTATGTGTAGATGTAAAAGGTGTTCTATGGAAAGTAACCATACAGGGTGATCTGATCATACATTCCTAACTGTGCAGGTCATGCTGGGTAGTCATGCCCAGGCATGTAACTTCTTCAGTAAGAGGGTTACCTTTGCGCGAGTGCTCTCCCGGTTATCGTTTCCCCTTCTCCCTCTTCTTACCCCGTGGCACATTACCTTTCTTTTGTCCTGAGCTCCAAGGGCCCTTTTTTCTTGCTTCTGTAACTTGTTTACTGAGCCTACATAGCCCAGCTGGCTCACTTCTATGACCTCCATGACCTCGGTAACTTCCTTAAAAAAAAGGCTTATCTTTGCCTTAAGTAAGCCTTTTTATGCTTTGATTGTTTTATTACTTGCATTTTATTATTTTAATTTTTTAAAATTTTAATTGTTGCTCAAGTACAGTTTTCTGCCTTTTACTCCCATCCCAGCCTACCCCCCCCAGCCCTCCCTACCTCCCTCCTGTTTCCAATCTCCCCCATTATTTTTGTCCATGTGTCCTTTATATTTGTTCCTATAAACCCTTCCCCTTTTCCCCTGAAATCCCCTCCCCTTTACCCTCTGGCCATTGTCAGCCTGTTCTCTATTTCAGTGTCTTTGGTTATATTTTGCTTGTTTGTTTGTTTTGTTGTTTAGGTTCCTGTTAAAGGTGAGATAATATGGTATTTGTCTTTCAATAAGCCACCACCTGGCTTATTTCGCTTAGCATGATGCTTTCCAGTTCAAGTAAGCCTTTTTCATTGTTTCTGTGCATCTAGGTTTATACACCTTCGAAATGCCCCCTTTTAGGCCCTCCTTCTAATACCTTCCTGGATGGGGACAGGTGGAGGAGAGTATAAGGGTGATAAATGGCGATGGATGTGATACAAATAGACAACCTATCTGGACCACTGGGAGTGGGCTGAGGGCGGGGAAATGGGGGTGAGGTGCTGCTGGAGAGATGGAGCTGGGCCATGAGAATGGAACCTGGAGCCGCTTGTGCACTGACCCATAGTCCTTAGGGATGCAAGTCAGAAAGTTGACACTGAGGGCATGGTGTGCAGCCAGAAAATAGCTTTGCAAACTGCCCAAGGCTGATGGCAAGGACGCCAAGTTTCACGAGCAAGGCTGCATTGCCTGGCTAATTGAGCAAGTGCCTTGCAAACACTTGGCCCCCAGGCACAGTGCTGCAGATGCTCCACCCATCCTGTTGAGACTGTCCTTGGCACTGCCTGAGAGGCCACGTGGGGTTTCTAGGGTCCCTTTATGTAAGATTTTGTCAGGTTGCTCTCTGCCAGTGGACCCCAAGTGTGGGCAACCCACTTCATATGGCGACTAGGCTATGAGAAGCACAGAGTTGACAAAGCACCATGGGATGCTTTCCCCTATTGGCCATGATAATAGTGGGGGCAGGGAGGGCTTACACTGAGCATGTAAAGGCTAGCAAGATACTTGGATAGATGGAAAAAGCCCTTCTATCCCCTTTCAGTACCAGATTGGGGGTAGAACCAGGGGAAGGCAAGCGCATGCTCAATATACTTTAAAATGGTGGTGGGGAATGCTGGACCAAAGAGGTCTATCAGACTAGCCAGGGGAAAGAAGGGATTAGTTGAGATGTAGACCCACCCAAAGCACGTGAAAGTTGAAGAAGTTCTGAGAAAGCATCTGGTCCATCCCACACATGAAACTAATATAGATCCAGGGGAACAAAGAAACTCCCTTGCTCCTCACTTCCTTCTCAGGACATGCACTTTGATGGTGCACTGGCTGCTACTCTCCACGAACCAGTGACCTTAGCTGTCACATGGCCCATGGCCTTCAGGAGGGAGCTTCTCTCTCTCTCTCTGACCTGATGGAGCATTTGCTGGTGTGTTCCTGAACTCTCTGGCTCAGAACGCAGGACCTTGCAGAAGGAGCCTGAAGTGAGACAGCAGCTGGGAACAAGCTAAGCTACATGGCTAACCACTTAACAACTGCCTCAGGCTCCAAAGGGCTGTACTTTAAAATGGAGCAGGAACTCTTAGCACTGCATTTGTTTCACTTTTAATGAGAACAGCTGGGTTTTATCTCAGTTTTATGGAGGAAATGGTCTTTGAGACAGGAGTCCACCATTCTCCCAGGTTCTATAGCATCTGAATAAACCTTTATTTTTGTACCAGCACATGCCTCACAAGTTTTTGGCTTTTGTGGTGACAGGCAGCTGAACCTCTGTTTTTTGTTTAATAACAGATAGAGGCTTGACTTGGGGTGGTGAACACACAATACAGTGTACACATGATGTGTTGTAGAATTGTGCACCTGAAAGCAGTATAATTTTATTAACCATTGTCACCCTAATAAATTCAATAAAAAGGAAAAAAGGAGAGAGCAGCTGTAATCCAGTCTCCACATGACCACCCTCAAGGGTTTAACTATCCTATAATCTAATCCCTGATTTCCTTTTCCCTACCTTCAAGTAATCTTCCTTGTGTTTCCACCTTAATCTCAAGTGTATAAAAGAAACTGCAAACTGTTATTCTGTGAAGCATTTATCTTAGTCTGTTGAGATATTGCTTCCAGGTGTATCCTCTGCTTGACTCAGATAAATTTTTATAAGAATTCTCTACTGGTTTGGATGTTCTTATGTTCACAACTGTATGCATCAAAATCGTGTAGACTGTTACACTAAAATGTGGAATCTAGAGCCACAGTCAAAACTGGCTGAGTCAAATTATCAGGTGCTAGAATTTGAGAGTAAGCAAATTTTGCTACCCTGAGATGTGTCTCTTTGTCATGATGATAGTTCATGATGATTATTTAAAAAAAATAAAAGACTCAGAAAGAAACTTTGACCTTCCCCCTAACTATCAGATAGAATTTAGATAGGCGATCTGCTCTGGGAAGGGAGCTATTACCATGGATAATTATAGTATTGAGGCTGGAGAGTAAGAAGGCTAGGAAAATTCCTTGACAGTTGGAATAAGGGAAACTGAAACAAAATAATTAAACAAGGCCAAACAATCTGAGCAATTTACTGCCAGCTAATGAATCATGTTGTTTTATCTTCCCTAACGGGGGACACTTAGGAGCAAATGGTTTACACATTCCAGACTGGCCTGGGGACAGACTAGCCTTGGTTCAGTTCCTCTTTGATGGCATTCTTTAAAAATAAAACTAATTAGATTTTCCTGAGTATCTCAGTGGGTTAGAGTATTGTCTGCTATAAGCCACGGTTGTGGGTTTGATCCCTGGTCAGGGCACATACACAAATCAACCAATGAATGTATAAATAAGTAAAACAAGAAATGGATGTGTTTTCTCTCTCTCTGTTCTCCTTTCAAAATCAATAAAAAGATAAAAAATGAAACTAACCAGAAAATAACTCTTACACCTCTAAACGAATATTTTGATGAATCAAGATTTTGAAGGACAAACCTAAAAAGCTAATGAATATTATTTTAAGACCCTCCCCTGAGAACTCCCCTAGAATTTCTACCTATTAAAGAAAGATAAAAAGCCTAGAGACAAAAGACCTAGTGTGTGCTCTCTCTAGAGCCTGACCATACCTTTCTGCTTTAGATGTGTATCTCTGCTCTGTTTCTCCTAAACTGAAAGGGTCCCTGTGAGACTTGACACCAGGGAAGCGGTGGGTGGTGGCAGCTTGTCTTGGACTTACCCCCTGAACCTTTCTCCAAGTCCCTCCTTTTCTCTGATTTTCCAGTGAGCTAACAGCAGCCCAGCTTTCGCTCACGTCTATCATTATACTTTACTTGTCAGTGAGTTTATGCAGCCCAGCATGTCCTACTTCTTCCCTATGATGTTTCTAGAGAGCCAAAGCACCCCTGCCTAGGCTCTCTCCTGATGTTTCTATCCTAAGCCCTTCCTTTGTTTCACTGTCCCCAGCTTTAATAAATGTATTCTCAAAATCACCTGGATTCGTGTTGGGAAATCTTTCCTACACAAAGTCAAGAACCCACACACTACCTGCTGGACTGAGGCAGACCCACTCCAGGCCTGGTCCCCATCAATGACAGTTTGACATGAACTAAGTGTGGAAGATAGGGGAGGAATGTAGCAAAGGCTGTGCCCTAATACTTCTCTCCATTCCCCATCCTTTTTGTATGACCCAGAAAACATTTATTTACCAAACAAATACTCTTCATCCTTCCTGTGAATTGCCTTTCTTCCCTTTGAGGATCCAACACTCTACCCTTTTCCCCTTGATTCAAAATGTCATAGAAGCCTAAATTTGCCTGTATTTGAGATCTTTCATGTTTGTGTGGATTCCCCTTATTGTTTTCTTCTTTTATTAATCTCTTATGTCATTTTAACTAATTGATCAGCCCCCCTCCCCCACAAAAAAAAGAGGGCAAAGGGGAAATTTTCTCCTCCCCCACAGGTCCAAGTTGACACATTTTCTTAAAAGCTTACTAGGTAATATTTATACATGTTAGTCTTTGAAATAAAGAAAATATGGGGTACTTTGATTAAGTAATATAGTTTTAACTGATGAAAGACAAAAAGAAGAATCCATTCTCCCATCCTTTAAAAAAATGATCTTCAACATAAAAAGATACATAAAACCTTGTTAAGAAAAAATGAAAGTGAGTTGTTAGATATTAACTGTGTTGATATAAAAAAACATTCAAATGCATATGGTTTTTATACAAATTTGTTTGAGCCAAACTGACATTGTAAGGAAGCAGGGTCTCAGGTGTTCCTGAAAATGGCTGTTTTACAATTTATTTTACACATATGGAATTAAAGAGAGAACTAAAGAAGATTACATGAAGGTACAACAAAGCAAGCTACAGTATAGCCAACAAGAATGTGTGCTCCCTTAACCCTGCGGAGGCCACCGCTGATCTGAGAGATACAAGCAAACTCTTTTCTTAAATATTGTTACATATATCAGGTGCATAGGTTCAAGGTCATGACTAGCTGCACATTTGTACAGGACTAATGTTAAGCTATAACATTTAAGCCATCAGCTTGGTTATAACACATATTTCGTAAGGGTATGTGATACTCAATAGTAAATTATATCTGAAAGACCATGACCTCTGCAGGGTGGCTAGTTATACCTTCAAGGGATCTGGAAAAGATAATTATTTTCTGCCACTTCAAAGGTGTGTTAACTACGTGCACAAGAACAATAGACAAGGCTTCTTAAAAACCTTTTATTACTAAACTAGTTATATGCCTGGGACTTGACTACCTACCATGACCTGCCCAGTTAAGACTTTACGATCAGATCAGCCTGTGAGGTGATTTTGGTCACTGAACTTGTTCATATACCCTTTTTCATCTGTAATTAATTAATTAAATACGTTCACATTTTCTGCCCAGATAAATACATTCCCAAAGGAAGAGAGAACCTAAAGTTTTTATTTTAGGTCCATTATTGTTGATAACCAAAGAATTATAGATAATTTAAAAGGAGTAGAAGAAAGTTTACTATACTTTTTCTGTTTCTTTCTTTGTTTCATTCTCTCATTCTTTCTTTCTTTTCTTCCTCCCCGTCTCCTCCTTCCTTCTCTCTCTCCTCCTTTTCTTTCCCTTTCCTTTCTTTCTCTCTCCTTCTTTCCTCCCTCTCCCTCCCTCCCTCTCTCTCTTTCTCTCTCTCTCCCCTTCCTTCCTTCTTTCCTTCCTTCTTTCCTTCCTTCCTTCCTTCCTTCCTCTCTTCCTTCCTTCCTTCCTTCCTTCCTTCCTTCCTTCCTTCCTTCCTTCCTTCCTTCCTTCCTTCCTTCCACCTTGATCTCTAAATACACCAACAAGTCATTTTGGCAACAACTTCAATAAAATTTAAACATAATCACATTAGCTCTTAGGAAAGAAGGTATTTTTAGTTACTACCTTGTCTCTGTTTACTGTAGAATAATTGTTTTATATCTCATGCCTTTTCCTGTATTTTGACAGTATTATTTCAGCTGGGAGAATCAGTGATGGCCATATATATCTGGATTTCAGTAAGGCCACTGAAAAATATTTCTCATTATATTTTTTGTGAACCCTTCCTTAAGTTATTATTAAATAAGAATAACCCAACCCAATTGAGACAGGCTGAGCCTGTCCTAGTAAGATTGGAATTTCCATCTATTACCCCTCAAACCCTGCACTCAATCAACAACCAGACAGAGTGGCCCAGAAACAGAAAGGTGGAAAGGCGTTGATTTATCTTATTGGTGAAGACCTTCCAGATCCTAAGGCATGTGCAGTTCAGCCCCAGGACAACTGAAGCTTGACCTTACCCTCATTATGAGGTTTAATGTGCCAATGAGACATGCTACACCCAAAGAAGTGGGTAGTAGTTCTGCACAATTTCCACAGTTCTTGCCTAGAAGTCACCTTTCCTGCCTCAAGTTCTTTAAAACTGTTCCTTGGCTTTTGTTTAGACAGCAACATTTCTCTTTCTCCCTTTGGATGCTGTTTTCCTCATGCATCTGAGCTTTTAATAAACCTCTCATCTGAGCACTGTTTTTTATGGTAAACTCTCTTGATTTCCATCTCGGGAGTTCCCCAAAAATCCCAGATGTGATAACACAGCAATTTTAATGGACTATAATTTCAAACTGAGACAACAGTGAGTTATTGTTGCAAACAGAGATAAAGTTACTTTAATCTGTATTAGTACAAGTGCAGTATGACAAGCAAACAAGATGAAAGCTCCTGGTGTGAGGAAATTTGGCCTTATATTGATTTGTTACAGGAGTACACTTTAATATGAATGTGAAAAACGAAGCAAAATAAAGCAAACAAACAAAAAAAAAAACTAGTGTAAGGCCAAAAAATGGAATGGTCTAAGAGCTGTGTAACATGAGGAAAAGCACAGGGAGCTGGAAATGTTTAGCATGAAAGGTAAAAAAGAAAGAAAGGCAGGTTTCTTTTTTTTTAAATGTAATTTTTTAAAAGATTTTTTATTTATTCACTTTTAGAGAGGGAAGGGAGGGAGACAGAGAGAGAGAGAGAGAGAGAGAGAGAGAGAGAGAGAGAGAAACATCAATGTGCAGTTGCTGGGGTTTATGGCCTGCAACCCAAGCATGTACCCTGGCTGGGAATCGAACCTGCGACACTGTGGTTCGCAGCCCATGCTCAATCCACTGAGCTATGCCAGCCAGGGCCAAAAGGCAGGTTTCTAATGTGTAAAGACCAATCATATGGAAGAAGGATTAGACAAATTTTGTGTTACCTTAAAGAATGAAGTTAAGAAAGTGGGTGGAAGCACATGGGGAGTGCCAGCTCCAAATTACAAAACATGGTTTTTGTAGACATGGCCTCTTTTAAAAAATATATAAAGGAAGGAATATTCTTAAATTCTGAAGTTGACCCAAAAATTGATTATCTAATTAAAATACTATAAAGTCATTTCTTCATCAGGTGGTAAATCGGGCTAACTGACTTCCTCCTAATTCTAAACTTGTATGATGGTCTTTTCCTAATTTATGCTGAAGACAGGTGGGACTTGAATCCCAGGTGATATCATCCTAGTCTGTGCTTGTGTAATCCTCATAATTCAAGACTCACATAATTTCAGACACTGTGCTAATTGAAAGTTAGCAGTGGAATAAGTTTTTAAAAAGTGTTAGGATATAAAACTGACTTTTCCTTTTTTGATGTTCGGATCATGAAATATTAGAAAGGGAATAAGATCTTTCTCACTATTGGACAGAAACACTTTTCTCTCATGGGACTGATGAAGGCCAGAAATGCCAGCTTCAGAAAAAATTGTGTATTTGTTTCATTTGAGTTTTTCCCTCCTAAATTTAAAAGTATAATTTAGTTTATTAAATGTACATATAAAAATGTACATAGTTGTGGTATTGTATGTCATCTCCAGGTGTGTTATAGAAATTACACCAGGGTGAAAATTTTAATTGTTTTACTAGCTTTTTTAGGTGTAAAATACTTTGAGACCATAATCTGTGTGAAAATGGCTACAAATACAAAAAAGAACAACAATAAAATACAATCAACTGAGTTCTAGTGCTTATCCTATTAAATAAGCATTTAGGGAATGCTATATAGCTAAAGGGAGTAATTGCTAAACACAAAAACAAAAATAACAATAATACATTTCCCAGTACTCAGAGTTCTTACGTTCTTAGTGGTTAGCTCACGAATATTGTATTGTAATTACTATACAGAACTGATCAATTTTCTGAGTGGCTGTGGTTCCAAATTATTTTGAATTAATCTACAGATACTCTTTAGTCTATTAATGACTTTGGGTTTTATGAAAGAGGTTGCTGTTTTTTTGGTTTTCATTTGCGAACTCAGTATTTATACTACATCTGTTATATTTATTGAATTGCAATGAATATAAAGTCACTTTTCATTATTTAATAAAGGAGCATATAAGGATAAAATAATTCAACAGATGTGATATTTATTTCTAAAAAATCACTGAATGGGAACTTATTCTTTTCTTCATGATTTATAATTTTATTTTCAGGTTTTTCATGTCATTCTATCAATCTCTTCAGAATCTGAATCATGATTTACTCAAGAAGATTTCACTTTTCTGCCTATATCAACTTGACTGAAAGAAATTTTTAAAGTTTACAGAATGTTTCTTTTAAATTATTTATTTTATTTTATCTTATTTTTATTATCATATATTTCTTATTGTTGTTCAGTTACAGCTCTCCTGCCATTTTCCCCATTGTTTGTGAATTATTTTAATATAATGTTATCAAATAAATTAAACTTGCCCTGATTTACATTTTTTAAAAACACACCCAGTAAAGCGTTTCTACCTATTGTTAAGCCTATATTTGGCATTCTGTGAGTCACACTGTCCACCAGCGTGCATAATTAGGGAGCAGCACAATTCACTGACTATAGACAACCAAAATATGAACCCATTAAGAAAATAATAAGTAATAGAACACCTGATCACTTGTATGGCCAATATTCCAATAGTTTGTAGCTATTGCTCAGTGTATTTGTTGTCCTTCCCATTCTGCTTTGTTAGAAACAGACATCCCTCCACCCTATCCTCATTTTATTCAAGTGACCACATGGTTTAGCAGAAGACTACATTTACAGCTTCCTTTTTTACAAACTGGCAATGTGCATAAGCTCTGGCTGATGAGATATAAATACAGGCTATTGGCGGGGCTGCTGGGAAGTTTCCTTAAAGGAAGCTAAATGGTCTGGGAGGAGCACCTTGCCCTTTGCCTCTTGCCATTTCCTCCCCCTTGCCCTTCTTCCTGCTCTAACATGTACATGGAATTTGGAGTTCTGGGTCCATCTTCTCATTCTGTGGATAGGCATAGAAGGATGTGCAACAGAAAAATGACAGAAGCTTAAGATGCTTAATGACATTATAAAGTCATCTCAGAAATCTGATAACACTTGCCATTGTATGTGTTCTTTTGTGAGAAGAAAAACACTAATTCATTTTAGCTGTTGGAATCTAGTCCCAGTTATGAGCAACCAAACACAACTAACTGCTAAAGACACCCAATGACATAACAGATAAAGTTGGTTGCAACTTCCATGTGTGTAGTGTTAGTAAAAATGATTTATTTTGCATGAAATTCAAAGTAAAAAACCTTTTGTAAAAAGATGCAGGCATAATAAAGTAGTGATTTATACATCAATCAACACAGAAATATACACAGTCCAGCAGAAGTAACAGATGCCTAAGTGTGGTTGGTAGGATAATAATATGTGTGTAATAATTTATAGTTTTAGTTTGAACATTTTAAATAAAATTTCATGTGGTGTGCTTGTATGTGATATTGTTATGATACAGAATTACATGCTTATGATTTTGTAATAAAAAGGGGGTGTTATCTGTATCAGACCATATATATATATGGTCTGATACAAATAACATATATACAAGACCTTGTATATATATATATATATATATATATATATATATATATATACAAGGTCTGTCCAGAAGTTATCCAGCCATGTGATTTGAAAAATAGAGACATTTACTGAAGAAGATACAAGAAACATTGTACATGGGACAATGATGTCTCAGTCCCATTCAAAGTAGGCAACTTGGAAACTTACACAGTTCTCCCAATTGCCATCAATTGCCCCATTATGTTTTCCTGAATCTCATTGATGGTCTAAAATCTTTTCCCTTTCAAAGGTGATTTTAGTTTTGGAGAAAGCCAGAAGTCATAGGGTGTCAAATCTGGAGTATAGGGGTGCTGAGTTACTTGGGTGAGTTTATGTTTCACCAAAAATCTCTGCATGGAACACAATGCATGAGCAGGCACATTGTGATGAAGCTGCCAATTACTGGTTGCCCGTAGCTGTGGTCTTCTGAATCATCTGAATAGTTTCCATGGAGTAATGTTCAAGCTTAACACAAAATGCGAGGCAGGTTCAGTGCTCTACTGACTCAGTTATTTTGAATGCAACAGACACACAGTACACGTGCTCACTCTAAGGCATCTGCTGACCCCACTGACTAGTACAGTGAAGTCGTCATCATTTACATGTGTGCATTCCAGTCTACTCCCCTTGGCCAGGTTACATTGACATTATGCAAAAGGTTCTTATTATATTAATAATGGCTGGACTTTTTCTGTACAGAGCAACACACACACACACACACATACACATTCTTTATTTAATAACTATTTTTTCTGAAGTAAAATATCCATCACAGGGTAAGGTAAAAGCAACTAGGTCTAGAGTATTCATGAACAGCCTCTTAAATATTTCTGCTTAGAAAATTACAGTAGGGAGGGACTACTTGTGTAGCACAGACGATCCTGCATTGTTATGTAGAAACACAGCTCTGGCATTGGAAAACCATCCACCGTGCTTCTCAGGATTGTGTCAAACAGACACTGTTGTCCCTTATGAATTCTCTTTTGGGTTTTGCCATGAGGTTGATTCAACTTCGACAGTAATAGATAACATTCTAACAAAAAAGTGAGGTCACACACTGTAGAACAGCTCTGCCTAATTTGGTATTTGATGCAGCAAAAGCATCTTGTTGATATTTAATTAAACATAGAATAATAATAATTCACGAATTTCTACCACCATACTCAGTCTCATCTCCTACCCACCTTTTCTCCAGACTAGAGAAAGAAAACTGATTTTAAATAAAACAAAATTTTAAAATCTAAAGTCATCTTTGTTCCCTGTAAATAGAAATTCTCAAACTTGTCATTTTGACCTCTGCTACACATTTGGGCCTTTCCCCTTTCCCCTTTCTCCAGCTTCTGGGTGTTTAGCCCATAAAAGAAATGAATCCAGAGTAGGTCTAATCTGATGATAGTTGCATTGGATGACTGAGATACCAGGAAGCTAAGCAGTGAGCCACTAGTTTCCTTGTTCATCTCAAGGGTGAACACTGGATGTTTTATTTGTTACCTGTGACACATGTAGGCTTTCCCCTGGCTGCCCAGTGGGCTGAGGACTCAGAAACTGGAAAAAGTGAGAGATAAAGAGAAGCAGACAATTCATTTAGCTCCCAAGAAACTGTAAATAATTACCTCTAAGTAGCTTCATCTAAGTTAAGGGTTGAAAATCACTTAGTTTTGTGGTTTAAAAAATATGGAAGCATAATTTTTCAAAGAAAAGCATATCATGGAATTCCAGTATCTAAAACTTAAAACAGCTAATAAAAACAGAGTTCCTCTGATTAAAGTTTGAAAGGAATAACGAAGCCCCACCCTACTCAATCTTCCCCTCTTCCCAGCAAGCAGCTCTTTCAGTTCTCCCAGAAACCTGAGTTCCATGTGACGGTGAGAATGAACAGAGCACAGTCTGGCAGCTTCTTGCCTACGTCACATCCTCCTTCTCCTGCAATTTTGTAACTTGGGTGGTGGGTGAGGAAAATGAGACCAGAGAGTTTCAGTAATTTCCCCATGTTTATACTGTTAGAGGGAGAAGTGAGCCTAGATTATTGGTCTATGGTTGTTTGTCTTTTCTTTTTTCACAGTACACTATCTGGATGCAAAGCAAATAATTCATAACACCATTTCAAACTGCTTTGCAAATAATTTCCAATTGAATATATTAAACTATAAAGGGAGTGAAATTTGCCACATAATATTGGATTACTCCAGAAACTGAAGATAATGATAGCTAATCATTCAGGCAGTAATTCAGGGACATGGGCAGAAGTTACATGAAAATCACGGCAACTATGTACAGTTCTACCAATCAGAATATTTTTATTTTTCATCAACTAACTGTGTGCTCAGGATTCTGGAAGATATAAAAGAAGCATAAAACATGGTACCTGACCTTAAAGAACTATTATCTTAGACAGACTCTGTGTGTGTATTTTGTGTGTATGTTACAAGATGGTATCAGTTAAACTGTATAAAATTTAATACAAACTTTAATGCAGCCAGTAAAGGGAGGTATACAATCAGATTCTCTTACTCATCAATGAAAAATGAGAGAGAGAAAGAGGAAGATGTTTAGGAATTCAGCTGTTTGGCTTCTGGTTTTTGAAACTATCAGTAGGTTAACGGAGCTATGGCTGCTCAAAGTCTCAGGGCTGGCCAAACTCTTGGAAAACAGAAACTAAGAATTTTTCAGCAAAAGATGGATATCATGGGGTAAAATAGATTTTATATGAAAAGAGAATGCAGAAATGGAACCAGGATCTCAGAATATTCTAGCTACCACATTTCCTGAAATTACGCTCTGTAAAATGTCCTTCAAAACCTTAGACTCATGAGTCACTTTCTAAGCTGTGAAAGGGTTTAAGTTATGTTCAAACTTGTGGAATCAAAGCAGATAGCTACAAATTGCCTAGTAGAATGTATAGTACATAAAAAGCAAAATGTAATATATATCATTGTTATGTTGAACCATTATAATTTCTGTCACCCAGTGTTGCTCATGGTTAAAGTTATAAAAACAAAAATGCAAAGCTACTGCAATTTTCAATGTATTGTGTAAAGGAAAAAATGCTGAGAGGACATTTGCAGCTGGAGTTGTGGTCCCATTTCTTCTACCAAAGGCTCAGGTGCCCTTAGGTAAGATCAACAAAAGGAAGCTTCAATTTTTTCTGATGAGGAGGAAGGAGTTCAGTGATTTCAAAGATTTTAAAGATTTATATCTTTACATTTGCATAAATCTGCAGTAAAATCAATGGCCTAATATAATATTTGTACTATGAATTCCTCCATAAATATATGACTTGAAAATAAGAAAAAAATTTCTCTATGTGATTTTTTTATTTTAGCTTTCCAAGCTTGTACTGTATGTGCAAACTCATTTCAGAGACTTCCAAATAATTATCACTGATTAAGAGACAAGGGAATTTTAATTTCTAAATCATATAACATGTGGGAAGTGTATGCTTGTTTTCCTCGACATTAACAAGATCTTAATTCCATCTGAAAAGCTGACTTAACACAAGTTTAATCTTGTATATGTGTTATTATTGAGAATGGAGCTGATTTTATATTTGATAGAAAATATGATTGTGTTTTGATGAGAGTGGCGTTTAAAATTAGTTTCCCAGACCCAACGTGCCCATTGAAACCTCACAGATGGGAGAGGGAAAAAATGTCAGAGAACTTCATATGCTTGAATTTTTTTCTGCTGCCTACACTTGTCTCCTGATTGCGTTTTAGCATTTCCTCCAGTGCCCCAAAAGGAAAACATGTTGCAAAATGGCATATTAGAGCAAGGTACAATATTTTAATACATTTTAAAAAGGGAACAACTTTCTCTGCTCTCCTATGGCTGACCTCTCCAGCCCTGTATTTATCTTCCCCTTTCCCTTGATTCCTTAGGACACAAGTGTTTTCCTGGAGAACCAAAAGAAAAAAACCCTGAAACAAAACAACAACTCTTGGTGTTTTAACAAGTTTAGATTTTCACTATGCCCTCTCACAAGCAGTTCAGGGACTCGCATTGCAAAGACTTATGCATGTATTTTGTTGATGCATGTATTTTGAGCAAAAACAAGCAAAAACAAGAAGCTGATGTCTCTTCTATATGTCATAGTGTTTTTAAAGTTGTCCATCACTTGATAACTGTGTCTTCTTCCCTAAGGCAAAACTTAAGAGGTTTACCTCGTAGTGGAACCCTATGATAAGTGATTTCTCCGGTGTTAGTAGGTGAAATTGTAACAGCCTATAAATCACATAAGAGGAAAATCTGACTCTGAAATGTAATAATATTTTGTTTGTTAGATAACTTTTGTTTGGAAGAAACAAATTCAAAATGAAACACAATTTATTCTGACAGAATTACAGTTCACCTCAGAGTCATGTACTGCTCAGCAATGATTTTGAGCTTCTTTTCTCATTCTGCCTTGTCATGATTTTGTGTCATTAATTTTGTGTGTCAACTTGACTGGGTTAAGGGATGCCCAGAGAGCTGTTAAAAATTATTTCTGAGTGTGTCTGTGGGGATGTTTCTGGAGATTAGCATTTGATTTGGTAGGTTAAGTATAAGTTGCCTTCACCAATGTGGATGGGCCTCACAATCTCTTGAGGGCTAGAATGGAACCCAAAAGAAAAAGGAAGGCTGAATTCTCTCTCTCTTCTTGAGCTTTGACTTCTACTTCTCCTACCCTCTTTATCAGGCCTTCAGACTCCAGAATTTGTATCAGCATCCCACCCTCAATACACACACACACTTCTCCACCTTCATTTCTCAGGCCTTTGGACTTGGGCTGAAGTACATCACTGATCATCCTGGTTCTCCAGCTTGCAGATAGCAGATCATGGGATTTCTAGGTCTCCTTAACCAGCTGGGTCAATTTTTGTAACTTCCTCAGATGTATGGCTACATATGTGCTATTGGTTTAGTTTGACTGGAGAACCTTGATGAATATAATATGCCCATCATTTTCTTTTTTGAGGGGTATTGGATATAAAATCTACATGTATTTATTTATTTTCAGTAACACGGCTCTCAAAAAAATTTCTGTTACTTTTCTGTGGGATATGAATCTCACTTAAACTTCAGCAAAAAACAAAAGGGTCAACACTAAGACTTCCAAAGATATGTTATCTTTCTCTTTCTCTGCATTAGAAAAAGTACTATTAATGTTTTAAGCCCAGTTTATTAAAAATGCAAATGTGCTCTTTCCAGTCTATTTTCCAGCATCCTTACACAAATTGTGACAAGTGGCCTAAAACTGTGTTGGTTTTAACAGCAGTCTCAGACCTAATGACCTCCGAGTCATTAGGTAGCAGAAACCAGAGGAATGGTGCTGGAGTGACACATCCCTTACCCAAGCAATAGCACTCAGCATTAGAAGATTCCAGTCTGGCCACTGAGACTGAAGACAAATGATCACTGTTGTGATTGTGAAACAGAAGGAGGCAAGAAACTGTAAGTTAAAATTTTCCTCCCAGAGCTAAAAGTAAGTTGCTCCAAATGACAAGTTGAATGGACTTTCTTTCAAATTGTGGGCCCCCTATTACTGGAAATATTCAGGCAACAGATGGACACTAATCTAGGGGAATCCCGCACTGGGTGAGAGATGCACCAGGTGAGCCGTAAGGCCCTTCTAATGCCGAGATTCTGGTCCTAGCAACCACATGGTGAGGACATTAAAAACAGGACTGAGACAGAAGAAAAAAAATGTTAATCTCTCAGTTTTCTTCCAATTTCCTCTGCTTGCTGTCTCCCTGAAAGGCAGCCTCTCTTAACAACAGAGATAATAAATTTAACTGGTATGTTTAACTTCATCTATCATCTCTTAGTTTATTTTCCAAGTTTGTTCCTAGTGTTATAGGCATCATTTTAAAACCATTAATAATTGTGACCATTCTGTTTTCAAATGTTCTGAGACATCATCTCAGGGATGAGGCATGGAAGCTGGCAGAAGCCTGGGATGAAAAGGAATATGAATTGCACTCAGTTTGTGGCAGAAGGAAGAGCATAGGAGATTATTCCCCAGTTCACTTGATTTTTACCTGATGATTTACAAGGTATGCAAATTAGGAGACACCCACAGAAGGTACATTTAATGACATCTTAATGCATCACAGAATTTACGACAAGGCATGAATAGCTTGTGCACTCAACCATTGGAAGCAGATGCTGCAATAATTCTACTTAATACTTAGAAGGAAAGTGAAGCATATTGTTTTTTTGTACAAATGTTTATGAAACATTAATAAGAATAATATGCACTATTCAATGCTGAACATATAATCTGAAATCCTTTTCTATAAATATTTATGAAGGAGACATTTTGGTTCTCAATGAAATTGATTTTAAGCCAAGATTCTGAGATGTTGCATGGTTTTCTTTTTCTGGGTATATATTTAACTAGATTAAGACTAACTGCCTCTTAGTGCACCACTACTTTTTACTGTACCTACTTAGTAAGAGCCTAAAGAGATTGCTTTGAATCAATTAATAAAATAAACTCTCTACTAAAAAAGCTCAGCTAGTGGCTTGGAAATGGAACTTTTGCTATTGTGCTAGCTAGTAACTACTTACTGTGTTGGGAAGAATTAATGAGCTTCATTAAGTTCAAGGAAGTACACAGTTTCTGAATTATGTTGTAATACTTGGTATTTATAATATAAATAATTTACAAATGCTTTTCTATCAATGCTTAAAATGCTTGTTTGGTTATTCACAATGACCAATTATGGGTATTAAAGGAGCTAGAATATATTTGAGAAAATCTCTATATTCCAATATTACAGTAAATTTGATTTACTGTTCAACATGCTATAGTTCTTCACTGCTAACTGCAGCTGCAAGGCTCCTACTCACACCATTTTTTTTTCTGGCAGTATCTTTTCCATTTGCAGTTGTATTATGTTTCTTTTAATGACTTTTACTAGCCAATGTCAGATTTTGTTGTTTTTCAACCCCCCCTTTCCCTTAATGGTGGAACGATTTTGAAGAAATAAGATACTCTAAATGTGATTTTCTTCCAGTTAAAACGATCCTAATTGCTAATTGCTCTTCAACATTGCAGTACTGTCTATCCTTAGCTTCCTGAGTTTGGTCGAATATGTCAAGATTATAAAATGAATTATTTTTATAACTTTATTTATGTAGGTATTTAAATATGCAGTAAGTCTATACATATGGCAAATTTAGCTTCCTCTAGTAATACAGTGAATTTATTGAAGAACACCAGACAAAACGTGAGCCTTGGGAAAAGTGAAAAAGGCTTTATGATCTAAAGAATATCCCACAGCTACAAAATGCATGAAAGACAAATTGAAGGTGGTTAGGTGCTGTGCATCAGAGTGACTTCACATTAATGCCATTCAAATACGTGTAACCCATTTGAACACAGTGTGCTGGTCATTTAAATTGGCCTTGAGACATTTGGTCATAGCATAACGATGTCTGCACTCTATAATCTTTTGGTTCACATATTATCACTTAAAAATGCTGAGATTTGTAACATCTTCTGGGACTTGTGTGTTCACCTTGAATTTCCGAACATTGCTACACACACAGTAGATCACTAAATTTAAAGAAATCTGTATCAAATGTTAGGAAACTGTAACACATCCTAGAATATTTAAAAAGCTATTTTGACCCACTCTTGTCCTA
This sequence comes from Phyllostomus discolor, assembly GCF_004126475.2. Classification (NCBI taxonomy): domain Eukaryota; kingdom Metazoa; phylum Chordata; class Mammalia; order Chiroptera; family Phyllostomidae; genus Phyllostomus; species Phyllostomus discolor. Next base: position 92,672,666 of record NC_040903.2, read on the forward strand.
CTAACTAGTGGAGATTGAGACATTTTAAAACTGAATTGGTGAAAAATTTCTTCTTTTTCTACTTTCATAATCTACTGTATGTTCTGAACTTCTTCAACATGTTGAAAACTTTTAACAAATTTTGTCTCAATTATGTCTAGAATACTTCTCTGAAATAAATTTTAGCACCGAAATAAATGTTTACAAGAATATAGTACCAAAGAACATTGAAACTTAAGTAGATATTTGTTGTAATTGGAGTAAATTAAGGTAAATCGAATTTGCATTATGAGATATCAATGGTTATTTTGAAGTACCAATTGATGTTGCAGATAAAAGCTTCACAAATGTTTGAGTTTTACCTGTCTTACAAACTTTGTGTTGCAGCTGGGAAGAGAAAGAATGGTAAATAATGAGTGTATTCTACATCCCATTTAAAAATAGCTAGAGGCAAAGATTATGGTATAAACAAGCTTAAGAGTAAGCCTAAGTTAACAGTGTTTCTGAGTCCAACTGTGGTTTAGGTTTACTCAATAAAGTTGTAAATGTCTTTCTTTCAAACATTTTCTTGTAATTTCCTCATTAGACTCTATGTTAACAACATTACCAGGGGGCTGGACTGGTTCATTGCCAGTCTGCAGGCCCTGGCCAGCTCCTGCTTATTCACACATACTGGAACATGTGACTCCGACAATCATTAAAGTTCCATGCTCCTCTTCTCTACTACCTCCATCATCATTTGTGATCTGAGATTCTCTCACCTCTAACTATCCCCAACCCTTCCTGAGAATGTCATCTCTCTACTGTTCTCAGCTGGAGTCTGGAGACACCAGGATGACAGAGTAGCAGCAGGAGGGAAACAAGAAATTTCATATATTCTAGTGCCTTTAATACTCACCATAACCTTTCACCATTTGGAGAAATCAGAGAAAACACTTAGGAAGGTTAGGTACTTTTCCCAAAGTCACACAACTATGAAGTGATACAGCTGGTATTGGGAGCAGTTTCCAATTTTGAAGCCTCTTTTCCCTTTCATAGTGGTGACAGCATGAATGCCCAGTTAAGTATGTACTCTCACATGCATAACTCTAATATTTTCCTGAGGCTGGTAATATATTTACCAGGGTTTCTGGTTCCATCTAAGATGGGTCATGGGTTATCAAGGGCCTTATACTGTTTGATTTGCTAAGAGGTGATGAACTAAGCCTAACATCTTTATTTAGTCTGGGAAATGAACTATTTACTTAAAAACACAAATCTTTTCAAAGAGAGTTTTAAATGGATATTTTTGAAGTATGAAATCCAATAGAGTTCTGGGCAAAAGTTCTTAATCGATAGCTTCTCTAAGAATTTCTTTTCTCTGAAAACTTACCTTTATATTTGACATTGGCATGTGGGTAAGAGTTGGAGAGAGAGAGAATGAGCCTGGAGTAATAAAGGAATGAATGATTCCAGGAAAGGCCTTGAGGAAATGTCAAACTGAAATTATAAATTGTTGGGACTTTTATTCTTGTAGCTTACTTTCCTAGATATACCCTATGACACACTTTATAAATATTTTGTCTCACCAAATAAAGTTTAAACTCTTTAAGTTTGTAGGGCAGAAAAGTATTTTATTACAATAATATTCCCAGTGCTTCATGTTTAGTTGTTACTTAAAATATTTACCAAATAAATGAGTATTAATACAAGAGTAAACTTGAACTCTAGTGTATTGTGTGTTACATCATATTTGCTTGAATATGAACTTCAGTTGATTTGAATCATCAGTATAAAGAATACTAATAAAATCTGTGGAGCAAAAATATATTAATCAGAATGAAGTTCTTAAAATTATATTTGTAAGTTTGCGTGTATGTGCACAAGTGTATGTGAGTTACAAGTATGTTTGCAATTAGTGTTTGTAGTCATATCTCCTGGAGTGGGTTTTCAAGCATACATTATTCTGTAACTCATTTGATTAAACAAATTCACATAAAACTTTTAACATCAGCTGTAGTGCACAGGTGACCTAAAATAAATGCTGAATTAAGAACTTGGGAAACATGCTCCTGGGTTCTATTGCATCCTACCAATGGCCGTTAAGGTGACAGAGGTTATGGGAAGGTGTCAGAACCCCTGGGCTGTGATACTGCTGGCAGGGATGAGAGAAGTAAGACATCACTCCTCAGCAAGGGTTGGAAACCTCAAGTGCTGGATTTGTTCAGGGATGTTTACATTTTATTCTTTACATATATCACAGTTGAACAACTTTTATTAGTGTAATTCTAACCACTAACTTTTGTTTTATATTAAAACAACACCTTTTAATTTTTTATAAACACAATATTTGTTAGAAATGCAATATACTTTAAAATTAACCAGGCTAGAAACTTCTGATTCAAGATCAAAATGGAAAAAGTTTATTTCGCCTTATGGCTCCAGATAAAGACTACTAAAATCACTAGGGAAAAAAAAACATAACAAAATAAGAAAACTCTGAAAGGTAGAAAAAAGGCAGACCAACTAGGAAACTTGTGACCCAAGAAATGACTTGATAAAATTTCTCTGGGTCTTCTTTTTGGTGCATACATCCAGGATGAAGCACTGAAGAAGCCAGAAGCTTTGAAATGCCAAAGCAGCATACCAAAACAAATAAAAAATAATAAAACAATAAAAATCATCTTGGTCTAACCAAAAGGACCAGGAAAGGGTCAAACTAGAAGAAGAGAAAACTTTTTAGACCAGCAATTTTCAATCTTTTTCATCTTGTAGCACACATAAACTAATTACTAAATTTCTGAAGCACACCAAAAAATATATTATATATTTTGTCAATCTAACCAAAATAATAGGTGTGACATTACTCATTCACACCAAAAAGCTATTGTTGTGTTGGCCATTGTCATTTTTTAATTTGACAAATCTAAGGGAAAATAGGTCGATTAATTATTATCTAAATAGTTAGGTATTGCATGTTTTAAAAATTCTTGCATCACACTGTTTGAAAATCACTCTTTTAGATAATGTGACCTTTATCCCAAATAAACGCCATGAATAAAAGCTGCATCCTAATTCTCCCCAGCCAATAAAAGCTGTGTCGGGAGTATAGATGTGTGCTATTACTGTCTATAATAATGAGCACCACCCTCTTCTCCCCACTCCCTTACCAGGGCTGGATCAGAAAAGAGAAGTGGCAAGCTGGGACTTTCATCTCTCTCTGGTGGTAATGAGCTCTCCCAACCCTGGTGCAGGTCTCTTGGGGGGCCAGAAGTCCACTCCCATGCGAAGCTGTTGCCCGCTACCCTGCTGGCACTGTGTCAGAGGAGGCCCTCTGACATAGAAGATTTAAATAAGCTTCAGAGTCTAACAAAATAATACCTCAATTGTCCAGGATACAATCAAAACTCACTTGGCATGCCACGAACTAGGCAAATGTCAGCCTGAACAAAAAAGGGCCATTAACAGATGCCAACATTGAGGTGACACAGATGTGGAAGTTATCTGACAAAGATTTTAAAGCAGCCATCATAAAGAGGCTTCAAAGGGAAATTATGAATTTGTTTTAAACACATTTAGACAGAAAGTATAAACAAAGAAATAGAAAATAAAGATAATAACAAATGGAAGTTTTACAGTAAAAAATATGAGGACCAAAAAATACCCCATCCAAAATGAATTAGCTCAACAACATAATGTAAAGGACAGAGGAAAGAATCAGTGAACTCAAAGATAGAGCAATATTAATTACTCAGCAAGAACAAGATAGAAAAAAATGGACCAAAAAAAATAGAAAAAGAAACTCTAGGATATGTAAGTCTATAAGAAGAGATCTGACATTCATGTTATTAGAGTCCCAGAAAGTATATGGAAAAAAGTGTGGCTAAAAAATTATTCAAAGAAACAATGGCTGAAAAATTTCCAATTTTGATGAAAGATATAAACCTACAGGTTCAAGATAAATGATCGACAAACAGTATAAACCTAAAGAAAGTCACATCAAAATAAATCATAATTAAATTTCTGAAAACTAAATATGAAGAAAAGATTATGAGAGAAGCACAAGAAAACAATATCTTACATATAGTAGGAAAAATAATCAGAATGCTCTAGACTTTATATCCAGCAGAATACCCTTCAGGAATGACAGAGAAATAAAAATATTCTTAACTGAAGAAAACCATGGGAATTTGTAACTAACACATTTGCACACACAAAAAAGGCTAAAAATTTTTTTGAAACAGAATGAATACAATTAAAAAATAACAAGTCTTGAAGCCTGAGAATAGAAAGAACTAAAAGAAAAAAAATGTGGGAAAATAAAATAAATTTTGCATCTCATGAGTTTCCAAATTGTTTGTTTGTTGAAGGAAAAATTACATGTTTAGTGTGGTTCTATATGTGGAGAAACTACTAAAGACAATGCTATTATAAACTGAAAAGCATAAAGAGAGTTAAAGGAAGTAAGGCTCCTTTGTGGTGATGTAATTGTTCTGCATCTTGACTTTGGTGGTTATGTGAATGTACAAATGGCAGGAAACTATACACATACATTATACCCACCGTTACATCCTTACTTTGGCACTGTGTAATAAGTAACAATTAGGGAAAAGGGTGAAGGGTACACAGGCCCCTTCTGTTACTATTTTTGCAACATCCTGACAATCTATAGTTATTACCAAAAAAGAAAGTTTAAAGAAAAGACAGGATATACATATATTCTAGTATATATATATATTTGTCACATATATTTTTCTTTGAAAAAATAAATATATTCCATATTTTACACACAGAGACCTGTTCAGTACTGCTCAACCACTCTGGCTCACAGCCAGACTTCGTCCTGAACTAGCACTTGACCTTTGGAGATAATAAACTGGAGATAATGATACAGGATATTTGTAGTTTCATTCAATCTGATCTTTACATACATAAGGTGTCAGGATGAATGGGATAATTTCCAAGCCTGTATTTAATCAATTAAACTATCTCTTTGTCACTTCATGCAAAATAGTAACTCAGTTAACTTTACTATTTCATATGCATGTCAATATTTAGATTAAAATGAAGTGACATAGAGATATTTATTATAAAATATTTTATAAGGACACTTCTTAATAGTTTTTAAATATCTATTATATGCCATGTTCATTAAAGATACCATCTTATTAAAACGCACAGTAGTTTTGCAGTGTGGATTTTCTCTGTCTTTTTGTCAGAGATAAGGATGAAGGTTAGAATACTTAAATAACATGCCCAGGATTATCTACCTAATTATTGGCCAAGGCAACATTTACACCTAAGTTTTCATTGGGTAACCTACAATCAAGAAAATAAATATCATGTTAGGTATTTCAAATAGAGGAGATTTAACACAGGAAATCATTTTTGCAGGTTTTTGAAAATGGAAAAAACAAAAATTGGAATGTGTATTAACTCAGAAATTAGAAGTTGTGAGGGCTGCTATTGCCTGAAGAGCTGGGGGAACACGAGGGAAGGTATATTAGCACCAGAACCTTGGTGCACAGAGGAAAGGCCCCACCTTTAGGAATCACAATCTGGAAGCAATGTGAGAATAGGAAAGAGAGTTTGGGTGAGGGTGAGAGCAGAGAGAAAGTTGATTGTTTATCCTTCTCCTCCTGACTTGTCTCTCATTCCCTGGTAGTACTTCCTATTGATCAAAGAGTAGCTGACTGGAAAAATACCATGGGAAACAGAGTGTGCAGGACACCAGTGTAGAGATGGGGTGAGGGAATCAAACAGAATATTGAAATGCAAAAACAAAAACTGGCATAAACTGATTTTGCAGGGTGTCATAATATTTATTCTAGAATATGTTACCTTCAAACCAGGAAATATGCACAAATGCTTAAAACTTAAAACATAAAAGCCTGAATTTTTTCATTCTATTTTCTAATTTTCCAAGAGATTTTTTTATTCTTTATCCTCTCACAGTTGCCCAATTTTTTTCCCCTTTGTGTCCCTGCACTCAGCCCAACCCTCACTCCCTCAGTCAATCCCCACTCCATTGACCTTGTCCATGGGTCATTCATACATGTTCTTTGACTAATAACTTCCCCTACTTTCCACCATGACCCCCTTCCTTCTCCCCTCTCACAGCTATCAGTCTGTTCCATGTTTCTATGTCTCTGGTTCTATTTTTCTCATTAGTTTATTTTGTTCATTAAATTCCAATTATAAGTGAGATCATATGGTGTTTGTCTTTCACTAACTTATTTTGTGTAGCATAAGAGTCTCCAGTTCCATCCATGCTGTCACAAAAGGTAAGAATTCCTTGTATACTGCTGTATAATATTCCATTGTGTAAATGTACCACCATTTTTTGATTCACTCATCTACTGATGGGCACGTAGGCTGTTTTCAACTCTTGGCTATTGTAGATTGTGCTGCTATGAACATTGGGGTGCATAGGTTCTTTTGAATTGGTGCTTCAGGATGCTTTGGGTATATTCCATGCAGTGAAATTGCTGGGTCAAAAGTTCCATTTTTAATTTTTTGAGGTAACTGTGTACTGCTTTTCATAGTGGCTGCACTAATCCACATTCCCATCAGCAGTGAAGAAGGTTCCTCTTTCTCTACATCCTTGCCAGCAATTGTTGTTTATTGATTTATTGATGGTAGTCATTCTGACCTGTATGAAGTGATATCTCATTGTGGTTTTATCATGCATTTCTCTGATGACTAGACACACTGAACATTTTTCATACATCTATAGGCCATCTGTATGTCTTTGGAGAAGTGCCTATCCAGGTCCGTTGCCCATTTTTTAATTGAGTTGGGGTTTTGTTTTGGTATTTATTTTTTATAAGTTGTACCTTTAATTTTTTACCTGCCACTATTATTATTAAAGTATAATTGACATACAATGAACAATTTATTAGTTTTAAATGCACAACATAATAATTCTATATTTAAATATACTGTGAAATAATCACAGATATAGTTAACATCTGTCACCATACATAGTTACAAAATTTTTTCTTGTGGTGAGCACCTTAAAAATGAACACTTTCAGTAGCTTTCAAATATGCAATAGAGTATTACTAACTGTAGTCACCACATTGCATGTCCACATGACTTATTTATTTCATAACTGGAAGTTTGTTTCATTTGACCCCTTCACCCATTTCTCCATTCCTATCCTCCTCCTCTGACAACCACTGATCTGTTCTCTGTATCTATGAGCTCTCTCTCTCACTCTCTCCCTCTATCACTCTTTTAGAATCCACATATAAGTGAAATTATATAGCATTTGCCTTTATCAGACTTATTTCACTTAGCATATGCCCTAAAGATTCATCCAAGTTATTGCAAAGGGTGAAATTTCCTTATTTTTCTTAATGGCTGAATAATATCTAATTGCACATATATACATATATCACATTTTCTTTATCCATTCATTCATAAATGTATACTTATGGTGATTTTATTCTGACTTTTGCTGTTTAATCTATATTGCCTAAATATTCATGGTAGCAGCATATAATGGGAGATTTGGTTCTAACTATGTGTCTCTAGACTGACTTTCATCTTGTAAATATGATTACTTAAGGGAACTTGAGCAAAATTTGACCAGCAACTAGGAGTAGGCATATGGTTTCCAAAATATATATATCAATTAGTAGGTTAAAAATATGTATGTAATGATTTACTAGTGCTGGCCACCACTTTTTAAAATTAAATTGAATAAAATATAAGAGAATAGAATAGAATAGAATAGAATAGAATAGAATAGAATAGAATAGAAAGGATAGGATGGATGGAATGAAATGCAAAGAAATGGAATGGGATAGGATGGAATGGAATGGGTTGAGATGGAATGGAATGGGGTAGAAAAAATAGAATAAAATAGAATGGAATAAAATAGAATCAGAATAAATCCAGAGGTAAATATTATTGATAAATGTTTACATTGTTTGTATCTGTGTGTATGTGTGTGTGCTTGCGGTCTTAATATAAAATGTATTTCTCACTATAAGTTGTGATAAAAAATGTTTGAATCTGAAAAAATACAGTGAAAGAGACCTAACTGAAACCATTCTGTACTCCTTCACTGTACATATAAGTCAAATAACTGGCTAATTTTTTCCTTTGTTAAATGAAGGAAAAAAGGGAATGGAATTGGTGCTTTAAAATATTAATTCTTCGTTAAAAACAAAATCCATTTTGGCTTGGCCAATTTCTTCCATTCTCATTTTACTATATAGTATAGATGAATGTAAAAATTTGGATGTTTTTCAAAACCAGTTTTTTTTTAATTACCCTGTAAGATTACTGACATTCCACATCATATAGATTAATCTCACGTATCTTAAACTTTTTAAATGTGGTGGTTAGTGTTTAGGCTGTCTTTATATACTAATTGTACACACAGCATATACATTATTGGTTATTTAGAATGGGTTAGCAGAGGGGGCAGCGAGCAGTACTGATTGTTCCTGAAGGCAGAAGAATGAATAACACTGACATAGTTTGTGAGCTGTCAGAGTTTGTCAAATTGATTGTAGAAAGCAGATTCTAAGATGACCTTCAAATATTCCGTTTCCTCGTATTTATAGCCTTATGTAATCCCATGCCCTTTACTAACCTGATTCTTATTAATAGAATATAACAACATTGAGTGATGTCGCTTTGTCTTACTAGCAGATCCTCAGTATTGCCATCTCAGCTTTCACACTCGATGAGGAAAGCTGCCATGCAGAAGAGGTCCACATGGGACAGGCTCCAGTCAGCAGCCAGCAGGGCATTGAGGGCCTCCACCTCCCAGGGAGTAGCTCTGTGGGCACTGGATGCTGCCGATAATCAAGTGAGCTCGGAAGCAGAAAATTCTCTAGTTAAAGATTCAGATGACAGCCCAGTTCTTGCTGACAATTTGATTGCAGTCTTTTGAGGGGTTCTTAAGGGGAATGGGATCCACTTATGCCATATTTAAATGCTTAAACATGGAAATTTTGAGATAATACATGTGTGTTGTTTTAAGCTGCTAATTTGAGAGTTAATTTGTTACAAACAACCATTGATAACAAATGCACTGGTATACACTCTGGTTCTTAAACATGGGACATTAGAAACTGTCTGGAAATATTTTTGGTTTTCACAACTTGAGGGGTGCTTCAGGAATCTAATGGGTAGAGACCAAAGATGTTGCTAGATATTTCTGCAATGCACAGGGCAGCCTCCCAACAACAAAATGCTGATAGTGCTGAAGTTGAAACACCCCGGTCTAAAGCAGATTACAGCACATTTAGACAATAGACTTTAGATCTTATATTCCACACATCATTTGTAACGGCTACTACTTAAAGAGAAATTACTCATAAATATTTTCCTGAAATCTTGTTGTAAAATCCATGGAATTTTATTCTTTTTAAAGGATTGCGATATCTTTTTCTTTAGAAATGTCCCAGAAAATAAAAGTATGAAACATGTCTCCATTAACATAACATTGTTTATTGTTCCTAGAGAGTTTATTGTCCATTCTTAAATACATCAATAAGCTAGAAGCCGATCATAAAACATCCAAATGAGCTAAAGAAACTTTACATATTAATCTCACTATGGTAATTCTTGAACACCCAGATTTATCTTTCTCTATATTTGTTGAGTTATGCTACCCCCTAAGGCTAAGACTCTTTATGCCAACTTATATCTTACCTAAAATGGCTGACATACAATGAAAAGAGATCCTAAAATTTTGGTGGGTGTGTCTGTAAACCACTACACTCAAGCTAAAGTGCCTCATGAATAAATCAATAGAGTTGTCACTGAGAGAAGGCTTACATTTTTCCACAAATGGAACTGTAAGCAACCAGAGCACATTGTAAATAGCTAGCATGTTTCATTTATGAACTGATGTGTCAGAGAAACAGCGTAATTTGTATAGCACACAACTGATGTATTTCTGGTACACAAAAACAACCTGAAAGGTAAAGAAATAAACAGTGAGGTGATTGTGCTTCTACCTTATTGAGAGCAATAATATAATTATCAGGCTTTTTTTATTAAGAAAATGAGAGTGGCAGCTGTTATTTCATTGGAGAAATTGCTCTTCACACTAAAGCTAAGAATTGCCATACTCAAAGCCAGCACAAGCATGCAGTCTCACAGAGCCACACTCCCATCTCCATCATCAGATAAACTGCAGACCACCTTAGTCCACTGCACACATGACATGTCACTTTTGCCACCACAGACCAGGGAATGCTGGTTAAGGACAGAGCTGCCATGATGTGATAATCTTTAAGTATATTCCCATCCTAAATTTATTATCTGGACAGAAGACATCTGAAAGGCTGATTCACATCCATATTGTGCTTTTGTTTTGAGCAAAGACATTAGTTCTGTGTTGTCCCCTCTTCAATATTCGCAAATTCAATTGGCTTTACAAAAATTTTAATCTCTGCCTGGCATTTAATGACTTCCCTGCAACTGTAATGAGTGTGTGTGTGTGTGTGTGTGTGTGTATTCATAGACTCCCCTATAACTGAACTAACCTTTTCTCTTCCTGCACAACTTGTAACCATCCTCAAATGTTCAGTCAATATTTTACTTTTTCAGTGATGCTATCTTAAATCCCTAGCAAGAAGATACTTATTTTCCTTCCTCTAAAATCACAAAATGTGGTTTATTATATGTTTCAGTAATCACTTTGTATTGAATTGCAGGTCTGAATTATCTTTACATTTATCCAATTTACAATACAATGTCCACTATACTAAGAGCACCTGACCTAGACCCTAATGAAATGCAAAACACCTAAATTTGTAAATTTGGATGTCTGTTGCCCAATTGTTGAACTTATATTTCTTGTTTGACTGGTGAGACTTGACTGTTCCCAAGTATATTATTCATTTTATAGAGAAGTAACACTAAACTGATACAAACAGCACTTCTATAGTAATTAACTAATTAATAGTGGTCTATAGAATGCTCCTTAATATGTCATATCAACCCTTAGTCTGGTACTATCAAATAAACAAAATGTTCTTCCTTATTTCTTTACTTGGTAATGAGAGATTATCTAACTCATCTGAAAGATGTCTGAAGGTCTAAACTGTTGACTTGCCCTGGAATGAAGTTTTATTTCCTAGGACAGGAAATGCAATGTGGTTAGTGTGTAATTGCTGTAAAGTGGGGAAATACAATTAAATTTAATTAAGCAAGCTTAATGACCAAAATGTTAGTACAGCTCTAGGTTATAATAGCTACCCTTAAATGTGTGTTTTGTCTGATGAATTCATAGTACCTCCTAACATTCACTTGGTTTGACCATGCTGCCTGTCACAATAAGCTGAATGGCTCAGAGAGAAGAATAAACAATTCCACTTTTTATATAATGTGTTCATTTATGGCACATTTTGATTATAATCAAATAGAATAATTAAGCAGACTAAAGTCTATCCTGAAGAGGAAGACATAAAGAAGTTAAAAATGAAAATGGAAGAAAATCTAAACATATATCAGAGAATTATGCTTCCTCATTAACCCTCATTGCAACCTGGTAAAGGAAATTAAATATCCTGGCATGTTTAGAAGACTTAATGTATTCCATTACCAGGATTTACCTGTTAATAAAATAAAAATATTCTGCTTTTAAGACTGAAATTTGGGTTAATTCTACTGTCTTGACATCATAGGTACCAGACAATACTTACTAAAGACATCAAGGTTATCTTTTGAGAATAAGTGCAATTTTATGAAGTTTTATAAATTGCAATGCCAAGGATTTTGTGTGTATTTGTTTTGTAAATGTACCTTTTTCACTGGGAACTTTAAATACATGATTCTTTAAAGGGAATTTCACAATAAATTCTCTTTTATCTTTAGGAAAAAATAAAGATGATAATAAGTTATTTTAGTTTTTTTCTTTTTTGGAGATCAAGTTTCTGAAATATATAGCCCTTCACTTGAATGAGAAACTCCAATTTAAATCAAATATATTCCAGTACTACTTTCTCTTTTGGGAATTTAAATATAAGGTTTATAGGTGACTAGATAGAGGAGAAGCAGAGAGATAATTTTGTACTTGCTTCACCTAATATTACTATATATAATAAATATATATAGTATTTAAAAAGGCAAATTGGTTCTTGGGAAGCCAGTTAGATGAAGCTGTTGGGAAACAAGCTTGGGAGAAAGGCGTCCAGAGGAAGTACTGAAGAGGGAACACGACACAATGCAGCACTTACCAAACAGTGGTTCTCGTACCAGCTGAACTATAGTTTCCTGGAATACTGGATAAATAGGTAAATTCCTGGGCCCACTCAACATGCTGGGTCAAAATCTTTCAGTGATCGACAAAAGCATTAACCATTGTTAATGGAAACCGTAATTTTCATTTTTACAAATATGATAAAAACTTTTAAAAAGCACCATGACACTCATCTTTAGTACTTTCTCCATCTCTTCTTACCTTTTTAATGTAGTGTTTCTACCTCCTGGTTGTCTGTACACTCTTTGTCTGTCGTCTAGTCTACTATGACTGTTTAAGAAATTAGTCGAAACTAAGATTACATTTATTTGGCCTCAATTCTAAATTTCTAGGGAAGGGATTCTCACTGGCTCAGCTTGGCTCAGCTTGTACCAGGTGTCCATGCTTTGTCCAATAAACTATGGCCTGCCAGACAGGGTCATGAAATAAAACATAGTTACATGGTTTCACCCCCAGCTACCTATGAATTCATTTACAAAAAATAACGAGCATATATTATATGACAGATACAGGACACTGCAAAATAAAATAGTAATCTGGTCATTTGTCATCTCCATATTCTTTTTATTTGGAGGAAGTTTCAATGTAGGTAGAATGTTTTATCCCACCACTTACTACAACAGTAAAACAAGATAATTTTTTCCTATTCTAGGGATAATTATTATAAAGCTAACTTGAGGCCTTAGTGTACACACTTACATATTTCTATCCAGGATTTTTACTTCTGTGATAATTATACAAAGATGCAAGGATAATCAGGAATTTTCAGCTGCTGAATTCACTGGTTCTTGATTTGAGTGGCATTTGAAGAGTGTCTGATGTGGACAGCATAAACTGTGTCATCCACATTGTTATTGTGGCGAGATTTAGTTCTGTCTTTCCATTTTCTTTTAAAACTCACCCAAGAATATTTTTAAATTGCTTTTTTTAGAAAGAGAGGAAGGGTAAGAGGAAGTGGGAGAGAGAAACATTGATGTCAAAGAGAAACATGAATTGGTTGCCTCCTATACACATACAGACTGGAGATCAAACCCGAAATCTAGATGTGAGCCCTGACAGGGAATGAAACTTGCAACCTTTTGGTTACGGGAGGGCACTCCAACCAACTGAGCCATACTAACCAGGGCTTTGCCTCTCTTTTCTTGATCTACCTGCTGAGCAATTTTCTCAGAGGATTCTTACAGTGGCTATGATGTTTAATCTTGTGTGTCAACTTGACTAATCATAAGTGCCCTTATTAAACATTATTTCAGAGGATGTCAGTGGAAGTGATTCTAGATGAGATTAGCATTTGAATAGGTGAAGTGAGCAAAACAAATGTAGACCACCCTGGGTGGGCATCATCCAATGCATTCAGGGCCTAAATAGAAGAAAGAGCAAAGGAAGAAACATTTTTTTGTCTCAAAATGTTTTAAATTTTTATTTTTAAAATCTTAAAACATATGTATAGTCTGTCTAGAGAAAGTCCAGCCATCATCTATGATGAGAATGGTTTGCATGATGTTGATATAACCTGGCAACCAAGGAGAGTGGACTGGAATGTGCATTGGTGAGTAATGAAAACTTCACGGTACTAGACCCTGGGGTGGTAGATGACATTGAGTGAACATGTGTACTGCATAGCCTTTGCATTCAAAATGACTGACTGAGTAGAGCAATGAATCTGCATTAAATTTTATGTTAAGCTTGAACATTCCTCTGTGGAAATGATTTGGATGACTCAGAAGGTTGCAGCTACAGGCATTGGTGATTGGCAGCTTCATCACAATAATGTGCTCGCTCATTCATTAGGTCTTGTGCAGAGTTTTTGGCGAAACATCAAATCACCCAGGTGACTCATCCCCACTACAGTTCTGTGACTTCTGGCTTTTCCCAAAACTAAAATCACCTTTGAAAGGGAAGAGATTTCAGATCATCAATGAGATTCATGAAAACATGACAGAGCAGCTGATGGCAATTGGGAGAACTGTGTGAGGTCCCAAGGTGCCTACTTTGAAGGGGACTGAGGCATCATTGTCCAATGTTTCTTGTATCTTGCATCTTTTTCAGTAAATGTCTCTATGTTTCATATTACATGGCTGAATACCTTCTGGACAGGCTATATATACATAATATATGTATTTAAATATATGTAATATATTATATATGTATATATGTGTATACATATATGTAATATGCATTACACATTTCATATATGTAATATATATTTATATAAAATATAAATGGGGGGACTCCTGAAAAAAGGAATTACCTTTGGAGGGCGGGCTCTTGGAGTACAGGCTTCCCCCACTAGGTGGGTGTTCTAGGAATCCATCGGTATCAGTGTATCAGCTGGCATTGTTGTAAGAGGCTGTATTCAGCTTCAGTGAATGTTTTTGAAGACTCAGTGTGTTTGCCCATTTCATGGGTGATCTTTGGGTGCACCTGCCCACACCATGCTGAGTGTTCAGCAGTTTTTGAGCAAAAATGGCATAACCCCCATACCCCACCCTCCCCATTCACCTGATCTTTCCCTGAACCATTTTTTTTGTTTCCGTGGTTAAAAACAGTCCTCAAAGGGAAAAGTTTTTCTGATGTGGAAGGGGTGAAAAAAAAACCCACAGTAGCAAAAGCACTAAAAGGCATCAAAATCTACAAATTTAAAACTGTTTTTAACAGTGGGAAAAAAATTCTTGGTAGGAGAGTTTCATCAAATGGAGAATACTTGAAGATGACTGAAATTTAAGTATATATGAATAAATAAACAATTTTAGTAAATAAATTCATGTTTTTGCCCCTCCCCCTTGTTAAATAAAGATAGAAAAGAAATAGGAAAAGGAGGGTAGAGGGAGGAAGAAATAAGGAAGTAATATTTGCAGATCAGATGCCCTGAGATTAAGCTGAAATGTTACTGTGTGCTATATGATTTTAGGCAAATTAACTGAGTTTTCTAATTCTTAGTTTTGCTCATTTGAATTAAAAAAATGTAATATTTTTAAGTCTGTTGGAAGAATTAGAAAAGATGATTTATGTAGAGCAGAAAATTTTTAAAAATGTCTTGTACATGGTAAAGATAGATTAGATATTAGTTATTTCTTCTTTTCCTAACATTACCTGAGTAGATCTGGTCCCTCCTGGTGTGTCTCTCTGTCAAATGCAGAGGAAAGAATGAACTCTAAAACTAGTTCAAGAACTTGTTAACCTGGTTCACAGAGACATCTGGGTAACTGAATTTCTTTGTAGCTAATTTAGGAAGGTACTGGCCCAAGCTGTGTAAATTTAGGGAGATTGAGAATGAAGGAGAAAACTCCTTCAGCTCTATCTGTTCTGAGTATTATCCCTTAGCAATCACACTGTGCACTGCATTGTAGATGTGATGCACCTGGGCCAGGCAGTGAGTTCTCTTATATAGCAATAGGCAAGACTGCATCCTGAACCATTTTAGCTGTATTAAACCTAAGGGGGGACAGTTAGGCCTCCAAGTTCTGATCTTATCCTTTCAACCTTATCATCCACAAATGTTGGTCTAGAGTTTAGCTTCTTCTGAATAAACTAAAATGTTTAACTTCATATGTCATTGTAGAATGCTGATGAGCTATACTGTATACCCTATCCAGTCATGGAGTAAAATTTTTTTCATTAGTACTTTGTCTTTCTTGACCTTCCTAATGATGCTCAAGGATATAGAAGTCAATTTTGATGGTCATAAAATGAGGCCAATTGCTCTGATCTTTTGTCTATTAGGAGTTCCAACATTTCTACACATACCATTTTTCCTTTGGCTACTTGAGTAATTTAGAGGTGAAGATGTAACCTGCAGAGATACTGAAATGTTGGTCAAATTTTTGAAATAGATGACATTACTCTTTTACTCTGGACTTAACCCTGAAAGAATAAAGCCATGGCACTTATGGCAGAAAACTGGTTACAAGAGTAATTTGTATTTGAGCCAAAATGGAGGAGACAAGAGTCAACAAATGGCAATAGACTTAGTCTAAACACCCATTAGCCATTCTTATCAAGCTGCTATTGACAAGATCTTTTCCTGGACTTTTTAATTACATGAGAAAATAAATTACTCCTTTTCCTTTAGATAATTTTAATAGGATTTTCTGTTTTGAATGGGACACATGTCTTTAACAACCAAAAGAATTAGCCTGATAGCTGTAGTTAAGAAAGAGTTCCTGATGGGGCTTATGGATCCTCCTTAGTAGTATCAAATGATATCCTGATTTATACCCATGATGCCATTTAGGATTTAAATATGTACCTTCTCTTAGCTCATTCCATCCTTTAATCCTTCCCTTGTGCTACTTACTTCTTGCTGTTTTATAATCCCCAGTTTCTGGAGATTTGGAAGTAGAAGTATGCTGAATATAGACATATTTCATTTCTAAATCAACAGTCTATGTGGGATTCCTTAGTGATGTGTTCTGCTTGACATATTGAACTTTTTGGTATCTTTAATTGCCTGAAGCTTTCCTGAACTTCCATCATTCTGAGACTAATGTTCTTTGGAGCATATACTGATTATTTCCCAACTAATAGACTGGCCTGAGGAAATCCCTGGGCTGCTGGGTTGTAAGACTGAAGGGTGTGAATGAAGGCATAAGCAGATGCTCCACTGAAAAAGGTAGGACTGAGAACAAACTACAGAGGAGGGCAAAACTAATTCTCTGAAATTTGCTTGAAAAGTTAGCACAGATCCCATAGGTTAAGGACTCAGCCCCACAAGGCAATCAAAACTGATGAAACCACACAAATGGGGTCTCCAGCTTATTTTATCTAGGCTGCAGCTATTCATTGCTTTCTTATTCATATACTATTTTCCTATTAGAGTTTCTCTTGTTAAATCTGCATTTCTGTAGTTACTACTATATTGTATAATATCTTCATTTCTAAAAGTTGGTTATTGCCTTGTATTATTTAAGACATGTTAGATGATAATAAATAACCACAAAATTCAGTGGCTTAATAGAACCAAATGTTGTCTCTTACACCTGCTTTATATCTAAAAGACCAATACCGGGCTTTACTCACAATAGTCCCCTGGGTCAAAGGCCTTCAGAGGCTTCATCTAGACACTTGTCTCTTAGACTGCCATGGCAGAAGAAAAAAAAAAAAAACTAGCAACACACACTGGCTCTAAAAGCTCTTCCCAGAATGGATGTATCTCAATTGTCCACATTTTATTAAGTAATGTTCTATGAATCTCCCTCTTAAATTAATGGCAGGTACCACGATTCTATCAGGTTTTGATAGAAAATCCAAACATTTAATCTATTTTCCCAGAGATATTTTGAATAATTGAAAGGATCCTTTTCCCATGTGTGGCCATAAACCATTCAGAGGTTTTAATAATGAGTTTAATGACCAATGCCCTTGATTTAATGCTTGCCAAGAGTCTGAGTTTTAATTGGCATTTTTAATGCAAAGCATTTCTGTATTTTATTCTTTACTATTTGGAGTTGAGAAGTAGAACTGCTTCCAAACCAGCAAGACTCTGAATTTGTAGACTCTTCCTATTTCCTTTATAATCTGTTTTCTTGAGCTTATCTTTTTCTTCTGATAGCTTGCCAAATACAGTCAAAAGTAACCACTACATACCATTAACATTCTATTTTCTCATGAATTTTTATAGGACCACATATCAATGAGGTGTGCAAGCTGCCTTCCTAGCAAAGGTGGAAATATTATCAAATATTTTGAACCTGGGTTATGCAAACCATCCTTTCAGTCTACTCTATCAGCCATCTCCTTACCACTTATCTATCTAGACCCTATGTCAATGCCAGGTGTCTTAGCTCTGTTGTCACTGCAGCATCCGGTATTAATTTTTGATCAGTCAAGATAGCCTTTTTCTATTTCTCCCTCTACATCCATATTTCACACTTTTCTTCAATACTGTGTTTCCTGGGTGGGAAATGGGACAGTTGATGTCATTCTGTGTGTCAAAGGAGTCTTTTGTTTTTGGCAGTGTTCATCAGTATAGTTCATCAAGTCATCAGAAGGAGATTGGGGGGTAAAAGGAAAGTAGTGTCCATGTACTTACTCTCCTGGATTCATTCCCTTCAAGTCACTACAGGTTAGCTGAGTTATTCTCTGGAAGGGTATAGTTGTTGTCAGGCCCTCTCCACACAGCTATACTAAGTAATTAACTCTCTTTTCCCTTCCAGACCTAGTAGTCATCTCCCTCAATGTTATAAGCCCTAGGAAGTTATATTACTCCTGGTCAGTTTCCCTCACCTCTGAAGACCACAACTTTGTAAGTACACACATTATTTAAGTCTCAAAAATCTAGTTTGTGGGTTTCATTTTAGGGTTCTGATTGATTAGGTTATGTTTCAGTCCCTCAGTCTTCACAGCTTAACATAATAAATGTTTATTTCTTACCTATTACCTCTCTACATGTGTGAGCAGGAAGCTCTGTACTTGGTGTTACAGGCTTCAGCTTGGCTCATGTTTCTGTGGTCAGTTCTGTGGAGCCATAGAAAGAGATACAGCTACTCATGTGAGGACCCTTCCTTTCTATTTCTGCCTGATTGTGACACCTGCCACTTTTTCTTACATTTCTAACTTCAGATGAGTAACATAACCACCCAAACATGCAACTACAAAGGAAAACACTGGGAGAATTTAATAATTAGCTTGCAAATTGTTCAAAAGTTGCTTCTGAAGCATAAAATTCTGATGAGATTAAAGCCAACATTAAAACTCATGTTAACTCCATACACTTACATCATAAGAATGATGACAGTGCTAGTACAGAATACAATTCTGTTTTTCTTCAAGTACATTAACCTGTCAATGTAATGATCCTGCACAATTACCCAGAAAAAGAAAGTGGAAGCTCACAGATATAAAATAACCGAAAATTAAGTTGTATTCAGCTCAGTTTATGAGCCTTCCAGATCTGCTCAACTCTGCTCTAACCCTGTGCCAGGAAGTTGGCCATTTACCCTACTTCCCACATAGAGTACCCAGTAATAGCTTTCAGTCTACGCACAGGCTCAACGCCAAGCTCTATTTACCATTGCATTGGTCTCCTAACATTTCAGCTTATCTCATTTCCACAACAGTGAGAGCAGGGCTTCAGTAAGAGTTCTATTGTACCCTCATGGTATGAGATGAAGCAGCTCCAGCTCTTCACTGTGACCCAGGTGAACTCATGGAAGTGCCCGCTTCTCTGACAGATACCCAAGGAGCCATTTAGCAAAATACAGAAGATTGAGAAGGAACTATGAATTGATCTTTGACCAAAGAAAGGCAGAACACTGGAAAAAGTCTACTGAAATGTTGCTTTCCCTTCCTCTCCTGACAATTTTGAGATGGTGGTATCATAGAACCTCTGCAGATATTCCACAACACTAAGCAGCTTTCCTGTGAAGCTGGGAAAGTTCAGCAACATATGACTTTGAACTTGCTTGCCCTTCTTACCACCTCACTTTCCTACTGCCTCTCTCAATGCAGTGTTTACACACAAGCTTTGCTTCAGGAAATGTTTGCTAAGGAACTTAGGCTTAGAAATCTAGTACCAAGAATGGTCATAAAAAGAAGACATTTTTGGTAGTAAATGAAATAAAGCAAACTGAAACCAGTTAAGGTTTTTTTGTTAAGGACTAAAAGAACATTTTTTTCCTTTAAAGTAAGTGGGGCTCAAAATGGAAGTTCCATAGGGGTAAATTGGTTTCAGGCATAGCTGTATGCAAAGACTAAAATTGTCATCAAAATCTGCCTTTCTCTCTTGGCTTTGTTTGCCATTGTGTCCATTTCCTTCGCAGACGGCTTTACTCACACAGTGGCAAGTAGCTTGTTCTAAGCCCAAGGCAGCTTTCTTGGCAGTGCCAACAAAGAAATTGTGAATAACCCTCATTAGCTGGCTTGGATCAGGGTCCTTCCTGAACACTTCACTGTGGCTCCAGGTGGCCAAGATTTGGTCACCTGCTCAGTTCTACCTCCACCAGTCCCACCAGAAAGGATCACATGGACAGAAAGTGCAAGAAGGGTGCTCACAAAGAAATAAAATAAGTGTTTATTATCTGAAGAGAGGTAACAAATATAAGGCAAGTAAAAATAAGTTCATTAAATATTCTGTTTATGTTGAATCGTAAACTAACACAGCTAAGTTAATTTCTTGCTTAGTGGGAGGGGATTCATGATATTTTCATTAAAAAAATACTAATAATACTAAATAAGAGGATGCTGTAAAAGTGGAAAAAGTAGAAATACATTGAAAAATACTGTTGACTTTGCCCAAAAAAGATTCATTTCATGTATACATTTATATTGTCAGTCCACAAATGAACTCAAAGTTAATGAAAAATAAAAACATTGGGTATCTACCAAACTTTACAGAGACAGAGAGAGGGGGAAGTAAGAGAGAGAGAGAACCTTAGGGAAAAATCTGGAGTTGGATTTCCCACCTATCTGAAAGCAATAAAGACCCACTTGCTTGGGGGTGGGTGGTAAATAAGGTAATAAAAATAACTGGCAATAACAGTACCATTATTTAAAATTTTAGTCATAATTAATAAAATCTAAGTACATTTGGGGTTTTTGCTCATCATTCTCATTTCAATTTCCTCTTCACCTTTATTATACTTTTGCTGTGTTAGAGTTTTTTCCCCACTGCCACTTGTATTTTCATGTACATCTATGAAACTTCTTGCTCTGATTATTGTTTTTTTTAAATGACAGACATAAACTGTTTATTAAAAATTATAAGAAATGTTGGAACATTTACAAGTAAGGCTCTTTTTAATGATATTCCCAGGGAGAATGCCAGTTGTTAACAGACTCTTTCTTAAAAAAATCTACTAAATTTTATTTTAAATGAGTCACTTCTACTGGTTTTGGAGCTGCTATTTGAAATTTCTGACACAAATTTGGTGGGTTTGTTTTTCTGGACTGACAAGTAAATGTGTTGGTCCAGGTGTTGTTAATAAGATACTTTTCATGCCAAACTCTGCATCAGGTAAATGTCACTTGAGAATTAAAAATATAAAAGAAGAGTGTCCTAAGTAGCAACTGAAGTTAATAGAAATTCTGACTTAAAATAGTTCAAACAAGTAGGGATTGTTTATATCATATAAGTCTGGAGTTAGGCAGTAGTCAGCATTGACTTACCCATTCAGGCCCCATAGATCTTGGTGTGTCATTCTTACATGTTGACTTGAGTCCATGTGACTTGTATGTATTAGTTTGCTATGGTTGCCCTAACCAAGAACCACAAGCTCAATAGTGTAAACAACAGAAATTTATTTTCTCAGAGCTCTGGAGGCTGAAAGTGTGAAGTTAAGGTGTCAGCAGAGTCAGTGTCATTCTGAGGTTTCTCTGCTTAGCTTACAGATAATCCTGTTCTCCCTGTGTCTTCACATGGTCTTCCCTCTGTGCATGTCTCTGAGTCCCAGTGTCCTCTTATAAAGACACCAGTCATATTGGATTGGGGCCCACCCCAGTGACTTTATTCTAACTTCCTCTGTAAAGATTCTGTCTCAAAATATAGTCACATTCTGAAGTACTGCAAGTTAGAGCATCAACCTATGGATTTTAGTGGGAGAATCACAATTCAGCCCTCAACACTGTGGTCATCACCTTGTGATCTTAAGACAATTGCCATAGCTCTACAATTCATTTTTACTATAGAAACAACAACAACAACAAAGAAAAGAATGGAACCTGTTATCCCCTTTTTAGAAGAAAACCAAACCCTTCCCATACCACCATCCCTTCTCACTTAATCGATTCACTTATAGCTCATTGGCCAGAATTGTGTCACCTAGTCCTTCCTAGGTACAAGGCAGGCCAGACAAGTGATAGGGTTTTTCAGTATCTATAGTAAAGGCGAAAAGGAAAAAAGATGACTAAAAGTGAGATTGGAGCCACTTAATCTACATTCTATTCCAGAGAATTTCATAGAATATTTAACAAATGTATATTCATTGACCCGTTACTAATGACAGACACTACGCCAAACATCAAGGTGTATGAATGAACAAAATGAAGACTCTGCCTTCACAGACTTTACAGTGTGGTGTGCAAGACCATCAATTAACTAGGTAGCTACTGTGCTGCATGGCCACTGAAAATATGGGGAACAGCAAAGTGTACTGTGAAACTCATTGGAGAAGCAACAAACCTAGTCATAGGAAATCATTAAAGGCTTCACAAGAAAATGTGGCATCTATGCTTTTTCCATCATTAATATGCAAGTATTTTTTAAAGACTTTATTTTTATTTATTTTTAGAAAGGGAAAGGGAAGGAGAAAGAGAGGGAGAAAACATCAATGCATGGTTGCCTCTCACTCGGCCCCTACTGGTGACCTGGCCTGCAAACCCAAGCATGTGCCCTGATTGGGAAGAGAACCAGCAACCCTTTGGTTCATAGACTGGCACTAAATCCACTGAGCCACACCAGCCAGGGAAATATGCAAGTATTTAATATTTACATTGCAGAAGTACTTTAAGCAGTAAGTAAATTGATATGTCAGAAATCACAGGAATAGGGCTTCGCACAAAATAATTTAAATGCATTTGTCCATTTATTGATAGTTTTGGGGGGTTGTTTGTTTACTATGTCATAAAAAAGCCCTCTTTTGTCCATCAGACACTGTTTAA
This sequence comes from Phyllostomus discolor, assembly GCF_004126475.2. NCBI lineage: Eukaryota > Metazoa > Chordata > Mammalia > Chiroptera > Phyllostomidae > Phyllostomus > Phyllostomus discolor. Next base: position 92,695,452 of record NC_040903.2, read on the forward strand.
AGGGTTCCCTTTTACTCAGTTGTGCCTCACACCTATTGAGTGAGGTAGTTACTACCATTGTCCTCATTTTACAGATGAAGGAATTGAGACACTAGAAAATGAAGTAATTGGCTCAAGGTCTTATAACTATTCAAAAGCCAACTTGGGATTTGAATCTAGTCAGTTCAGCTCCAAAAATCATGCTCTTAGCTACTGTGTCATCAGGAATCTCCCTATTATACTCTACTGCTAGTATTTATTTCATGTGGTGTTAAGAATGTACTAGAACTAAAAGTATAATCTTTCTTTTTTTAAAATATATTTTATTGATTGTGCTATTACAGTTGTCCCATTTCCCCCCTTCTCTCCCCTCCCCCCTGTACCCCCCTCCCACCCACATTACCCCCCTTTAGTTCATGTCCATGTGTCATACTTATGAGTTCTTTAGCTTCTACATTTCCCGTACTATTCTTGCCCTCCCCCTATCTATTTTCAACCTATATTCTATGCTACTTATTATCTATACCTTTTCCCCCTCTCCCCTCCTCCCACCCTCCTGCTGCTAACCCTCCATGTGCCCTCCATTTCTGTGGTTCTGTTCCTGTTCTAATTGTTTACTTAGTTTCTTTTGGTTTTGCTTTAGGTGTGGTTGTTAATATTTGTGAGTTTGCTGTCCATTTACTATACATGTCTTTTCTTTATCTCCTTTTCTTAGATAAGTCCCTTTAGCATTTCATAAAATAAGGGCTTGGTGATGATGAACTCCTTTAACTTGACCTTATCTGAGAAGCACTTTATCTGCCCTTCCATTCTAAATGAGAGCTTTGCTGGATAGGGCAATCTGGGATGTAGGTCCTTGTCTTTCATGACTTGGAATATTTCTTTCCAGCCCCTTCTTGCCTGTAAGGTCTCTTTTGAGAAATCAGCTGACAATCTGATGGGAACACCTTTGTAGGTTACCGTCCCCTTATCTCTTGCTGCTTCTAGGATTCTCTCCTTCGTTTTTACCTTGGCTAATGTAATGATGATGTGCCTTGGTGTGTTTCTTCTTGGGTCCAACTTCTTTGGGGCTCTCTGAGCTTCTTGTATTTCTTGGAAAACTGTTCTCTTTGCCAGATTGGGGAGGTTCTCCTTTATTATTTGTTCAAATACGTGCTCAATTTGTTGCTTTTCCCCTTCCGATTCTGGTACCCCTATAATTCGGATATTGGAACATTTAAAGGTGTCTTGGATGCTCTTAATCTTTTCCTCAATTTTTTGAATTTTTATTTCATCATGCTTTCCTGCTTGGTTGATTCTATCTTCCTTCTGGTCCACTGTATTGTTTTGAGACTCAGATTCCTTCCTTTCACTATTGGCTCTCCTCCACGTATCTTCCTGCATCTCTTTTATGGTAACCTGCATCCTTTCATCTAAATTGCGCCTAAAGTCAATCAATTCCGTGAGCTTTCTGATCACCAGTGTTTTGAACTGTGCATCTGATAGATTGGCTATTTCTTGGTAGCTCAAAAGGATGAGTCCTGGGGGACTGATCTGCTCTGTTGAAAACATATTTTTTCCCTGTCTCTCCTTTTTTTTTTTTTTTTTTTTTGGTCTGGTTGCTCTAGTTACGGTGTGGGGTGGAGCCTTAGGTGTTCACCAGGGCTGGGCACCCCAGTCGCTAGATTGTGACATTATATGTGGGGGCGGGGGCGGGAGCGGGAGCAGGGACAGGAGAAAACAATGGCGGTAGTTCCGTTCTCCTGGGCTCAGACCCTTCTCTGGGCTTCCAGGCTGCAAGTTCTGCCCTGGTCCACAATCGCTACCCCTCTGGGTCTTCCAGCCGCAGCTTGCGTACTCAGGGATCACCGCTGCATTCTTGCGCCCCGGATGGCTGTCGCACTGATTTCGCGCCAAACTTTCCCCGACCTCCATGTGCCTCCGACCCACGCCATCCCCGTGCCCGCCCAGCTCGTCTTCTCCTACGAGTCCGGATGAACGCATCTACTTCAACTTCTTGGCTTCCCGACTTCCATTCAGATAAATCCTCTGCTGGATCTGGGCATTATTCTGTCTGTAAATTATTGTTGTAAATTATTGTTGTTCTAATCTTGGTTGTGCGAGGAGGTACGGTGTATCCACCTATTCCTCCATCTTGCCAGAAGTCAGTATAACCTTTCTTGATGTCTGAGCTTCAATCTCTGACCATATATCTACTTAGTAGGTAAGTAGTTTCTATCTACCTGCTACTGAACTAATTTAAAGATAATGTAGATACTTCTATGTAAGATCCTGAATAAATTATTTTCTACTAAAATAGTATAAGTGGGGAAACTATAAATTGCATCAGTACATAAACATAAAATGTCTTTCTTTCCCTAAGGCTATTCATTTTCTCCAAATTATGGTTTCTCTGCTTCTGGAATATGCTATAAACTGAATCTTGTTAATTTGGCATTCACACAACTTGGACACCAGTTTTTAAGAATTGTTCTTGCTTTTTTTTAGGCAATGGAATATAAAGGTTTTGTTTTTATGTAGTAATTATCTCTTTTCATCTTTTTATTTATGTTTATATTTTATTTTCATATCTTATTTATTTTTTATTCCAGATTGACATGGCTTCTATTTGATGTTTTGTTTTAGGATATAATTAAAGGAAATATATTTAATAACTATAATATGGCTTTTACTTCATGTTTTCCAATGAGATACATTTCAGAGTTAGTAAAGCCTCATATTTGCTTTATTTTCTTCTGACTGGAAGAAGAGCCTGCCAAGGTGTCATGCACAACAATGACATTTGAAGAGTACAATGGAGAAAAAAATGAAAAGGAATGTGTCCTTACTTTTCATTTCTAGCATCAACTGCTAAACATCTATATGCCACTGGCAATTATTCATGACCTAATTTTATACTTTGAGAAGTCAGCAAATCCATAATCCTGAAAATGCTGGTCATTTTTAAGCAAATATGCATCATGTATAAATGAGACTCAAGAAACTGGACTCTTCTTTGCAGCCGAAGACAAGTGTCAATAAGTTTTGAACTATAGATTTTAGAGTTTGCTTCTACCTGCTACTCATTTTTCCACTGTGATCACTCATTTGGGTATTTTATAAAACCAAATTTATTATGTTTTCTAATTACTATGAAAAGCTTTTATGTTTTACTCACCATTTATATTATTAAGAGTTATGTGGAATGAATAAAACAAAAAATGTGTCAAGAATTATCAAGGTCCCTGATAATTCCCAAGGAGGTGCTCTTTTGTTTTGTTATTCTAGGGCACTTTCCATTTTACCTTGATGTAGCAGAATGCAATTCTTAAGTTGCTTATGATAAAGTGTGATTTCTATTAAAAGTGTAATTGATTTGTATCAAAACTACATTTTGAAGTAGACCATCTCAGCTTTCTATCGACAATGCCTATTTTTTATTTAGAGTTGGTATGGACTTTGTAGTTGATGCCAATTAAATTTTATTACATTTTAATTTTCCCAATACTATGATGATATAAAATGTCTAGCCTTGCTATTAAGACCTGGCAAATAAACACTTCATTGTGTTTATAATGATCACACAGTTCTAGTTCTGCTCATCTCCACTATCAATCCTGGGCAGCTCACGGCCACTCTAAGCCTCAGCTTTCTCATCTCTGAATCGGTAATGGCTCACCCTCACATGGCTTTTTCACTGGACAGCTGTGAGAGATGATTGACATAAGGTAAGATTTAGCTTCTCTAAATGGAGAACCAGGATTCCCAGGAAGAAAACCTGGTAATCAGGGCACTCAAATCTTAGAATAATGATGGTGCATCTTCCTTTCATAAGCTAGGATTTCACTGAAAAATTTAGGGGAGAAAAATGAATAAATTTTACATTAAAACCAATACAAATGTATTATGGCATTCAACTCAAAACCTACATTAATGTTTAAGATAACATATGTAAAAGTATTAGTGAGGGAGGATCTCTTCTTCCACTGAATTTCCCTTTTTTAACTCTCTTCTCTTTGTCTCTAGCACCTACACTGTTACCAAGCTTGTATACTTAAATTTTCTCTACTGTTAAAGGTACTTGACTAGAGAAATAAGCATATAAGTGTGCTTAAACATGCATAAAATGGCATTCAGCTACCATGTGTTAATATCCCCTTTGGTCTTTCTAAAACTATTTGCAATATCTCAAAAATCATTCCACATTTCTGCAGTGTACAACTCAAGTTGCCACTATCACTATTGCAGGGTACTGCAACTGCATTACCATTGACCTACTGTATCCATTCTTTTTTTCTCAAAATTGTCCTCAAATCCTCATGCAGAATAATGCTTTTAGAAAACTATTCTAGTCATGATACCTTCTCCCTTAAAAATAAGCTGTGATTTCCCATTTTCCTTGGGAAAAATACAATTTTTTCACATGTCTTATTGAGAGCTTAAAGAGAATATACTCTCAATAAGAGCTCTTCAGAACCAGCCCCACACTCTTCCTTGCTCTCCCTGTTACGACTGCTCTCACCTCTTTCAGCCCCTAGTCACCTTCAAGCTCTGGCTTGCCACAGGGCCTTTGTACACATTGATCTTTTACTGAAATGGATGTCTTTCTTTTCTTCACCCAGTGACTCCTTTTCTTGCTTCAGATCTTCCATAAGAAATCAAATTCATAGATAGAAGTTTTTTTATTCATTCCAGATAAGTAAAACTCTGATTAAAAGGTCCCCTATCACCTTAGATGTCTCCTTTGTGGTACATACCATACTTGTAAAAACATTATTTGAGCAAATATTTAATTAAAGTTGTTTAAAATTACTTCTCTACTTAAGCTCCATCAGCCTACTTTGTTCCATAGTATCACATAAAAAAATCTCTGTACATGTTTGATTGAATGAATAAATGAGTGAGTGATACAACTGCACTTTGCATTACAATTTTCATCACTGTCATTTTTCTAAATAATTTATAGATAAAGCCCTGGCAAGTATAGTTATAATATTTTATTCTACTAGTAATATTACCACATTACATTGTTATTTATCTAAAATCTAAATGCTGGCATTGTGTTGGATGTAGAGTGGAATACAAATAATTTTTATTAAAATAGATTGAATGATACAATTTATAGGGAAATGATGAGCAGGTATATATTTGATTTTAATTTGCTTTTTGAGATGTTCTCTGATTGAAATAGAACTATGTGTATTTGACTTAGAAAGATTATATTACATTTTCATCTAACTTCTATGCACTATCATGGAGAAAGGAAGAAGGGCCCTAGATAGAATATACTAATGAGGTGTACAAATGTCAAAAAGTATATTAGCATTTAATACCAGGTGGATAATTGTCTTTTTAATTTTTTTAGAAATATTTTATTTATTTATTTTTAGAGAGAGAAGAAAGGAGGAAAAAGAGAAGGAGAGAAGCATTGATGTGAGAGAGAAACATTGATTGGTTGCCTCTTCCACATGTCCTGGCTGGGACCAAACCCGCAACTCAGGCATGTGTCCCAACTAGGAGTCAAACTCACGAACTTTCACTTGGCAGAACAATGTACAGCCAGCTGAGCCACACCAGTCAGGGTGCTTTTGTTTTATAACAAAATAATTCAATATAATTTAAATAAAATTATATATAGACATTTGAAAGCTAAATTGTCAGAGTAATAATTTAATTACTTATGTACTAAACTAGACAAGACATGGTGATAGACATTGTGAGAACATTAATTGGATTAAGAGGGCTATTTCTGCCCCAAGAAGGTTAGGATCCTGAAAGGAGAAATTTAACTCAAAATAAAGTTAGACTGCTGTAATGAATGCTATAACAAATGCTATGAACTTTACTGTAACCCTGCATACCCCACTCCTCCCCCCAATTCATATGTTGAAGTCCTAGCCCATGGCACCACAGAACATGACTGTATTTGGGGATAGAGGCTTTAAAGAGGTCAATAATGTAACATGAAGTCACATGGGTGGGTACTAATCCACTATAATAGGTGTTCTTGCAAGAAGAGGAAGTTAGGACACAGATACATACAAAAGGAAGAACATATGAAGAAAGGGGGAAGACAGCTATCCATGAGCCAAGGAGGGTCCTCAGAAGAATATCACTCTATCCACGCCTTGACTTTGAATTGCTGGCATCAAGAACTATAAAGAAATAAATTTTTATAATTTAAGTCACCTAGTATGTGGAACATTGTTGTGGCATCTCTACTTGACCTAATGCATACAGTTATAATCAAAGTGTTATAGGAACACAGAGGAGAAAGAAAACAGTTTTGCTACGAATTTAGTGGAGGTAGAATCTCTGCTTACTTATTGAAGTTTGTAAAAGACTTTCATAGCAAGACACATTCTTCTCTCTTTCCATGGATCACTCAGTAAACCTGTGAATTTCAAGTCTCATATTTCAACTCCAATTTTGGTTGCTCGAGTCTTAAACCTTGCCACTGAGAGTCTCTGTATTTGTTTCTAATAACTGCCTTAGTAAGTTACCATAAATGTAGTGGCTTAAGACAACACAAACTTATTCTCTTACAGTTTTGGGGGTCAGAAGTCCAAAATGAGCTTTATAAGACTAAAACTAAGGTGTTAGCAGATCTTTTTCCTTTTGACAGATCCCGAGGAGAAACTTTTTTTCTCTCTTCCAGTTTCTAGAGGCTGCCTGCCTTGCTTGGCTCGTGGCTTCTTCCTCATATCGCTCCAACCACTTGCTTCCTTTGGCACATCTCCTACTACTGATTTGGACCTTTATATTCCTCTTATAAAGATGCTTATGATTGCATTAGTCCACTTGGATAATACAAAATAATCTTCCAATCTTAAGATCCTTAACATAATCATACTATTTGCAAAGTCCCTTTAACCATGTAACATCCACAGTTTCTCAGGATCATGATGTGGACATCTTTGGGGGCCTTCATTCTGCCTGGCACACCCATCCTAATGGATCTGTTAGAGTCCAGTATCCTGCTAAGCTCAGTCTTTTATCTTCTATTTGTCACTCCTAGTAAACTTGCTCATTGAACTCTAAACAATACCCATTATTGAATCTTTTCATTTTCTTCCTGGCCTTGCTTCTCTGTCATTATTATTTGCTTACTGTAATTTGAATAACTGAACTATTCATTCTTCTGATCCTTCAATGCCCATACTTCCTGTCATACCATTGCCCAGGCCTAGCCACACCCCAAGCTGGCTCAGTCACCTAGAGTCCCTTACCCTGCCGTTCCTGCATGGCTGAGAATGACAAAACCATGGTCTCCAACCTAACACCATTTGCAATGTGAGGGATATTTAGTCCTACTAGCCTCTTTCTGGTTTTAATGTCTATTAAAATTAAACAACACAAAAACTAGAAGAAAACTTTTTACCCTTTACCTTAAACATTCTTAATCCTCACCATTTCTCATTAGATAATCCAGCTTCTTATTTACATAAAATAAATGAGTCCACCAACACAAATACCTCAGTTTCTTGCTTCCCTACCCAGAAAATCCTACAAAGGTATCTGGCATCATTTTTTCTCAAAATAAAATTGTTGAACTAAAGTAAATTAAATTTTAGCATTGGGGGTTTTAAAGAAAGCCATGGAAATAGTGACCAATCTCTACTTTCCTGAGAAAATGCTGGAAGGCATATGTACTTTATTGTGTCATAGTGCTGCTTAAAAATATTTGTTGGTACCAAGGTATCTACAAGGTAACTTCTAGCTTAGCAAGGAAAAGTATGCCAGATCTTTCATATACCTTACCATTTTTTGCATCTTCATCTCATATTCTATCTACACTACACTTCTATTATCTAGATATGCAACTCTATACTATTATGGAGACTTGCCCAACTTTTTTCTTCTGCCTGTAATATTCTTAGAGTATGCCCTAAACTAGTAACCTTCTATATCTCCTCAAAAATCTAAATCATATTCTTCCTGGGAAACCTTTCTTAACTATTCTTGGAGAAGTTAATAGATTCTCCTCTTAACTCCCAACTTAATTACTACTTAGTACTATTGCCACTACTGTTAATATTACCAATGCTATTATAAATAACATAATAATTAGCTCTCAGTTACTGAGTAAACTACTAAGCCTAAATTACTAAACCCCTGTGCACATATTTATCTTTTGGAATCCCCAATCATTCCTGAGTTCAAGTACAATTATTATCCCTTTTACTGTTGTACATACAGAGGCTTAGGGTAGTTAAGGGTTTTGCCCAAGGTCACACAGATCCAGGATTCATATTCAGGTTTGTCTGATTGAGGGCTTTCACTAAATGCTACATCCCCCTGGCTTCTTTGCAAATTGATCACATTTAGCTACAAGGCTACATATGATGTACTTCATATAGCATAGTACATACCATATACTACATATGATATGGCTACATAAGATAGCCATTGACTACATACTCTGTAGAGGACAAACAATTCTGTGGAGAGATTTGTGTAATACTGATAAATTAAATTAGTTTTATCCCCACCTGACTCCCAAACTAATGTATTGCTGAGAAGGGACCTGGGGAAAGCAGTGGCTGTTACTTAAAATATATGCTTTCTTATGTAAATTGAGGTACTTAAAAACTCACAAAGATGTGTAACCTATAATCTCACTTACGTTTTTCAAATGCCTAATGAGCAGAAAATGCTCCCAATAATGTTTATATCATATACTTTGTTTGTGTAAATTATATACATTTCATTTTAAATAGCTAAGATGAGAAATTCTTGATTGGCTTCATTTTGATAAAAGGAACCTGGAATAATCGCAGCACTCAAAGTTACAATTTTTTGTATATTATTTTTTATTATTTTTAACTTCTCATTAAACATCTGCCATGCAATCAATATACAGTGCACAGCACCATTTCAGGAGGCTTTCTGTGTATAGATAATATTTCTAACCAGTGCACAGAATATCAGATTAAAATGTCAATTCCCTTGTCTAAGACTGCTTAGTCTGACTAATGCTAATCTTACAGGCTGCATTCCTGTACACTAAAGTTTAAAAAAGTCATCACCTTGCAAATGATCCTTTCATTTACAGCCCATAGAGAGGGCAACAGGAGATGGACTGAAAGCTATTGAAGGCTCCCCAGAGGATGCAGACGACCAATTACATTCTAGCCCACAGCACAGCAGAACAACAGACAATTGGATATGGAACATTCATCTCTGCCAACAGACACCACCACTCTGAAAATCCTGGTGCAACTGGCTTTTTATGGATAACATTTCCTGAAAAAGCCAGAATTTAAAATTCCCTAAAGCTAAGCCCACTGTGCATCTATTTCAATATATGACAGACTCAACTGAGGGTCTAACAAATAAAGACTAAACCCACTGACATTTTATTAGAAGCCATATATCAGATGCATATCTAGCTATGATCATCTCATCCTGGAAATGAATGAAAATACATTACTACAGGCTTGGCTAGCTAAACAAATACTATGGAGTTTGAACTATCACTGCCTTATTCATGCCTGTAATTAAATTGTGAGAGTTTATGTACCAGAAACCTTGAACAGCTTCTTAATGACTCCTGGAAGCCAGGTCTTTTCAACTGAATGTGCTGATCTACCACTGCTGGCCCCGGACCTGACACACAGGTCTTCATGGTTTACTTAGGGTGAAACTGATAAATGACTTGTTCTGATTCCTGAAAGATCCTTCTTTTAAGTTCTGCACTGAATATAATGTGGTTCATTTTCATCTGAGAACAGCATAGAGCTTCAGGCAGAACATTCTGCTTAGATGCTGTAGAAAATGCATTTAGCACACACATTAGAGCATGCATTATGCAAGTATGAATATCCTTTCCTATAAATCAAGAGATTAGAAACTCTAAGAAGCTACATCATTTTTTCTTACTTTTAGAAAAGTATGCTCTGTTAAAGACATTTAATTGTGTAACTAAAAGAAATGGGAAGTTAAGCAGCAGTAATAATGTACCTTTTTCATAAATTTAGACACATTATCTAAATTAATCCCCAAGGGCCTTGTATTTACTTTTACATTATTTCCCTTGTTATTCTCTCCAGATTATGATGCAAAAATGCATAGATGTTTCTAGCTATATAATCCACATTTTGGGCAAATGTTTAGCCTGTTCTGAGGACTTTATAAGAACATTTAGAAAAGCATAAAAAATCCTTATTGCCAAGCATTAAAATAGAGAGTGTGCATAAAATGGGAAAACGCTATGAATTTTTATTATCCACTTCTTTGATCCCCACTTTCCAAATATGTATGGAGTCAGCAGGGCTGGATTTCAGCCCAGAGCAGCAGGGCTGGATTTTCCTCTCTGGCTCTTCCCCAGACCGAGTTTATGTTCTCACACAGGTACTTAACGCCTGAGGGTCTGAGCATATGATCCTTCATATTCACTTTAGATTTAACATTTTATTATTCCATTCTGCTTTTCTTTTCACAGCATATCAACTATCTACTTACCTACCTGTCGCATACAAAATTTTTCAGGAAATATTTACTAAATAGAATTTACTTTTTTAAAAGTTTAGTAGTACCAATTTTCAAAATTTACTGATGCTCTGGGTAAGTTGAAAATAGGGGTTAAAAAAAGATTCTTGGCTTCTGGCAAAAAATCTTTCCCAAATTGTAATACACTGTATGATGATAAAAATGGTCTATATTGAGACAATTATTTAAATATAACAAGTAATATTGGGTAGAACAACTGTTTATAAATTAAATAAGCTTATTATGGAGCAAAAAGTAAAAATTTACATAGTACATACAGAGGGGTCAGAGACTAAAAAGATGACTTAAGAAATTATGCTACATTAAGAGAAAAATGTTTCTTTTAGAGGTTCATGAGCTTGAAAATTAAATCTCTTATTATCCTTTCTCTTGTGTTTTTCTAAGCTTTTGTGCTGTGGCTTATATACACAATAGAATAAGAAAAGAGTATTTATAATTTCGCCTATAGGATTTACTACTAAATTAAACATTCTAATTCTCATATCACTACTTTCCAAGTTCCTTGAGACTCTAATGGGTAAAAAAATTGAAAGGACAATTAAGGAAACAATACATAGGCCACAGAGGTAAGGTGATTTGGTCTGCAGCATATTTTTCCTTCAATTTCCTCATTTAATCGTGTCTTTTGAAATCAGCATTTGAATAATTATTTTCAGATCTCTTTTTCTTTTAAGTTAGAAATGAGGAGTAAATGTGCTGAGACAAACAGCCAGTGGAGAAAATGCTGGGTCTCTGAGTATAAGCAGGACGGGAAATGCTCACAGCACTACTGATCTCTCACGTTCTGCAGTGGGGGCCTGTGAATGCAATCTGTTAGGAGCCCCAAGCTGGAACAGCTGTCACCCTTGTGCACAGAATTGTGTGTGTGCTCTTTTCCATATGGACAGTCATCCTTTGTGGTCTTTTGGGAGTCTTTACGTTTATTTCCACAGGATGTATTAATAATTTTCACTCCCAAATGGAAATTACTCTATAATAAAACATGGCTAAGAGAAATCAATTTCTCATCTGTCTTTGGAAAGGATATCTTAAAATAGAGTCGTGTTTAACGTAATAAAAAAATGGACATTCACTATATGACTAGTATTAAACAGACATTTTTTGAGTGTTTACCATGAGGTAGACTTTGTATTAAGGTCTGGAGATTGTTAAGTAAAAGAGTTAATATGATTATTGGACATTAAACCACAGAATTGGAAGGGACTTTGCAGATAGACCCATTAAAGCCCTGTGGTTCTTTTCCTATTGGGATTCTTCTTTGTGATGATACTAACAAAATAGCTACAATATGCCAGGGCTTTCACATATGTTACCTCTTCAAGGCATGTGCTAATAAATTAAATTTCAGATAAGGAAGTAAAGAATCCATAGTGCTAAACAATTTACTAATGGTCACACTGTGGCTGACAGATTCCCAGGTGACTTCCAATGATCAGTACCTCCTAATAGTATTCATACCCTACTATAGTCCCTTTACCTTCAGAGTGAGTAGAATCTGAGACTTTGACTAACAGGCTATGACAAAGGTCATGAGATGTGGCTTCTGTGCTTCTGTTACATTATGGAAGGCTGTTTTGCTAGTGGGTTTCTGCTAAAGATTCACCTTGCTGGCTTGCTGAAGTAAGCAGCCTGTGGAGACTCCAATGTATCAAGAACTGTGGGCTGCCTCTAGGAACTATGGGAATGAGGCCTCGGTAACTATCGGGGGGGGCGGGGGGGAGCCAAAACTGAAGTTCTGAAACTGAAGTTCTCAGTCCTATAACCACCAAGAAATAATTTCTCCCCACAGAAGGAGCTTAAAAATAAATTGTTCCCTACTTGAGCTTCTAGATGAGAACCCCACTCTGGTTAACACCGGATTCTAGTCTTGTGAAAACTTAGTAGAGTACACAGATGAGAAAGTCCCAATTCCTGATCCACAGAATCTGTGAGGTAATAAATATATTTTTAAAGATTTTATTTATTTATTTTTAGAGAGTGGGGAAGAGAAGGAGAAAGAGAGGGAATCATCAATGTGTGGTTGCCTCTTGTGTGCCCCCTGCTGGAGACCTGACCTGAAACACAGGCATGTGCCCTGACTGGGAATTGAACTGGCTACCTTTTGGTTCCCAGGCTCATGCTCAATCCACTGAGCTACACCAGCCAGGGCAGAAGTGTGTATTTTTTTTAGTCCATTCTGACTAAAATGTTTCCTGAAGCTAGATGTTTATTCTCAGTCAGAATTAAACCCTAACTTAGAAGTGCATAGACAAAGAAGTGAATTTTATTTGGGACAGTCCTATTACATACTTTTTTTCATTTATTCCTTCCCTCTTTGGCCTCACCCTCCATACACTCTCAACTTATGTTTCCTTAGGCACATTTAGAATAAGATAATTAAATATTTTTTCCAGCTTAATTGAGATATAATTGATATAACATTGTATAAATTTAAGGTGTACAATGTGTTGATTTGAAACATTTATAAATTGCAAAATGATTACTAGCATAGTATCAGCTACCACTTCTACCATCACATAGTTACTATGTCATTTTTTGTGGTGAGGGTGTTTGAGAATTATTCTCTTAGCAACATTCAAATGCAGTATTATTAGCTATAATCACATTGCTGCGTGCACACTAGATGTTCAAACTTTTTAATGCTGTAACCAGAAGTTTGTATCCTTTGAGCAACCTTTCCCCATTTCCCCCAACCCCAACCCCAACCTGAGAGCTGAACATTTTCATTTTAAGTGGCTTTTTAGTTATAAAAACTCAGCATATACCTTGAAAGTATACTCAGCCCTGCTTATAAGAGGCTTATTTAGTTCTTAGCAGAATGCTGAATTTGTATTTATGATTAATAGGGGAATGGTGGTTCATTGTTTATCCCCATGTATAAATTTTTTAGTAGATAATTACTATTAGTTACTATGTTTAAAGTTTTTATATAGCACAAAGCAAAGAATCATTAATTTTTCTCACTTGGTAAAAATGTTTTTGAAGAGATGCCATTGATATATGTCATTTAAGGCAAAGGGAGAAAGAGAAATGAATAAATAAAAAATTATATGTGTATAGGTACATGTATATGTATATATAGTGTTTGTATATCTGTGTAATACCTAATAGATACCATATATATATATATATATATATATATGCACACACTCACATACATTTATCTATCATTTCTATATCTGATTATCTAACTGTCTCTCTATGTACATAACATGAAGTATGGAGAACATGTGGCAACAACACAAACAAGAACTGGACCACTTTTTGCTTAATAATAAGGATAGGCTTCCAAAGATAACACTGATTGAACAAATAAGAAACTATGATTTATACAACAAACTATTATGAGAAAAAACACATGCACACAAAGCAGTGTGAAATGTACAAGAACATATATACTCAAAAGGTATATAGAAAATGCACCAGAATGGTTATCTATGGCAGAGAAGTGGAGTGGTGGATGAGCATTAAAAGAACAAAAATAAATTAATTAACAGGAAAGAAGCCTCCAAAATCAAGGGATGATGCGATACCATGAGTGAGGATTTTGACTTACTCCTTGGTGCTCATGCCTTCCCATGATGTGCAGGACGTATGTGGTTTTGGTGAGCTTGTTTAGTTGCATTTAGGAAAAATGGCCCAAAGTTAGCTGTGGAATGGGGCTTTTTGAGAGAGAGCCTATAGAGAGCTTGAAGAGTACATGCAAGATCAAGAAGATTATCTACATTTAGAACAAAAGTGAAAAGAAACTAGGTCTATTGGAGGAGGATTGTTGCCATGGGGCCCACCGCAGTGTTGGGATGAAGAAGTCCGAGCGAAGAAGTATGCGATGGCTCCTGGACTCATCTTGTGTTAATCACTGTATATATTTATGAAACTCATGGTATTTCTAGATCCAATGACTCTGCACTTCATTGTTAACAGTATGAAAACATAAGGAAAATACACATGTAAATGTATGTGTATAAAGAAAATTAAATTCTTGGGTAGATAAAGAAAAACTGTGCATAGTAAGGAGTAAGGAAATATATTGTTAGAGATAAAGTCTCTGAAATATAAGAAAAACTTGAAGGATAATGAGATAAAAATTAAATGGAACATTGATACTTCTTTTGACTATGTAAAATCTCACATTCATATAGTAATGCCATTTCTTTAAATATAATTTCATATTTTAAAGTTTAAATTGGAAATAGATGATACACTAGCCTTAGTGGAAACAGTAATCAAATGCTTACATGCTTTGCTTCAAATTACCTATCCAATTTCAAATTATCTATTGAAATATTAAATTATAGCATAAGTTAACAGAGAATGTTAGTATATTTTAATAGCACTAGAACAGCGAATTTCAAACTTTTTCCTCTTATGGCATATATAAACTAATTAAAATTCTATGGCACACACAAAATATATTTTTTTGCCAATCTGACAAAAATAGGTTTAATTTTGGTTGATTTAAAAATATATTAGTAGTAATCACCTAGACTTTTTGCTCTAAAGTGACTTTTTAAAAAATCAAGTGCCTATATTTCCATATAAGGTACTTAAAATTAACCAATTTGATATGACCTTATTATACAATATAAACAATAAGATGCAACTTTATTGTTTGACCTATTTATGAGATCTGTCCAGAAAGTATCCAACCATGAACTATGAAAAATGGAGACATTTACTGAAGAAGATACATGAAACCTTGTATATATGACAAAGATCCCTCTGTCCCCTTCAAAGTAGGCACCTTGGGACTTCAAACAGTTCTCTTAGTCTTTTCCACTGTTCAAAACACCCTGAAAAATCCTTTGCTGGAATCGCCATCAGCTGCTCTGTCTATTTTCCTGAATCTCATCCCCTTCATAGTCCCTTTACCTTCAGAGTGAGTAGAACTGAGACTTTTCCTGACTAACAGCCTATGACAAAGGTCATGAGATGTGGCTTCTGTGCTTCTGTTACATTATGGAAGGCTTTCTTGCTAGTGGATTTCTGCTAGAGATTCTCATCAGTGGTCTAAAATTTCTTCCCTTTCAAAGGTGATTTTAGTTTTGGGAAAAGCCAGAAATCTCAGGGTACCAAATCTGGGCTGTAGAGGGACTGAGTCACCTGAATGATTTGATGCTCCATCAAAAACCTCTGCACCAGACATGATGCATGAGCGGGTGTGCTATGATGAAGCTGCCAATCACCAGTGGACCATAGCTGTGGCTTTTATCATATTGCCTTTACCAACCAACAAAGAACATGGAGGTACTACCTTCATGTACTTAAGAAGTATATGTACTTAAGAAGGTAGTACTTAAGAAGTACTACCTTCTTAATCGTTGGTCTTGGAAGGGATGCACTCATGTTTGATATTACTTTCCCAATCAAAAAATACAGTTAACATGGTTTTGATCCTGCTGAAACTTGGCCATACTTTCTTTGGTCTTGGAGAACTAGACGATTTCCATTGGGACGATTGATAATGCTATACTAACCTTATCATTATATTCATTTCCAGATCATAGCTATAGGCCCATGATTCATCTCCAGTTATGACCTTCTTGAGGAAATCTGTTTCATTGGTAGTGGTTTGAATCAAGTCATTAGCAATTGCAGCATGATAACCCTTCTGTTCTGGTAACAGAACCTGAGGAACAAATTTTGCCATGACACATTTCATGCCAAGATCCTGTATCAAAATCTTGAACACAGTAGTTTTTGTAATCCCCAGATCAGCTTCTAGTTCTCACACTGTCAGTTGCTGATCTTTGTTGATTGCAGCCCGTACAGGTTCAACTTTCTCAGGTGTTCTGTTCATTGCAGGCCTTCTAGAACATGGATCACTTTCAACAGATTCTTGACCATCTTTGAACCATTTGTGCCACACTTTTATTTGTACTGCACTCATTGCATCATCCCTGAAAGGCTTCTCAATCATCTGAATAGTTTCCATGGAGGAATGTTCAAGCTTTACACAAAATTAAATGCAGATTTGTTGCTCTACTCACTCAGTCATTTTGAATATGACAGCCACACAGTACACATACTCACTCAATTGCATCTACTGCCCCCACTGCTGAGTACAGTGAAGTCATCATTGTTCATGCATGCACATTCTACTCCACTCCCCTTGTCTTCCAGGTTACATCGATGTCACATAAACTATTCTTGTTATATTAACAATGGCTGGATTTTTTCCAGACATAGTTCAGGACATGACATTTACACTGAATGACTATTGTGTTGCTTATTGCCAACTTTTTTTTATTTGACAATTAAGGGAAAAGAGGTCAGTGGCCCTGACTAAATTGTCAGATATTACATGTTTCAATAAATTGTGAAGCATAACAGTTGAAAATTGCCGCAATAGAACATAAGCACTAATTTTGGTACTTTTCCTGACAGAAGTGATACTACTTTTATTGTATTAACTTTTTATTGGCTTCTAGAAAGAATTTACCTTAAATTCACATTTTGTGAATGTCTCAAATTTCCTTAAGAAGAGAAAGTAGAAACAGAAAAATATATGATTTATTTCTACACTAAAATTAGAGAAATCGCATTATTATTTCTTTTGAAGATTTGCATTTAAAAATAATACAATGTTTTGTCAGACTTTATTAGTTAATATTTATTTGATATAAATTATTTCCAAATTTTACATAAGATATAAGTGCATTTGAATCTGTTTATGTAATATAAGACTGAACAAAAAGGAAATTACTTATATTAAGAGAAATATTCTACCCACTCTTTAAAATGTCACTTTGACTAAAATATGTATGATTTATTTGCTTAGAATTTCAAGGTCTATATTGTTTGCATAATCATAATAAAATAATAACATATAATATTTATTGAACTCAAGCACTTAGTATATTCTAGGACTTGTTCCAAGCAATTGGCCCATATTAAATCATTGTTTGACCACTGTTCTAGAATGAAATTGAGGCACAGAGAACTGGAAATCTTGCCCAAGGTCATGATGAAGAGGTAATGTCAGAACTGTGCTTCAAATATATGTTCTGGCTCCAGAATTCATGTTATCAATATTTTTAACCATTTACTATATTTTTTCCTCATTGTGGCAGTCTTGTCTCTTATCATTTGACAAGAAAAAAACATTCTAGAATCTTCTCCTGCTACTCTGGTATATTTATTCAACTTTACCTTTACAACCCATCTACTCCTCAAATCTTTGTCACATATTTCTGTTACTATGATGTTTGTACTGTCTTTCCTTATTTAATGCTTGTCCATTTTAATATCTAGGCCAAAGTTCAAATTTTCTGATTTTTTTCCCCCCTGGTCCTACCAACCGGAGTGGATTCCTCCATTCCTCCTTCATCTAAAACTCCTATATTGCCTCCTACTTTGTCTTGTGGTTATATGCACATATTTTTATCCCTAAATAATCCTACACTGTTTGATGACAGAGCCATTTGTTTTTTATTTTTAATTGGAATATCCAGTCTTATCTTTCAAGGTATAGTTCTTGAATGGATATAATAATAAACAAATAGATGAGTGATTTAAATGGAAAAAAAAAGAGATAAAAAGCCATGAAGTGAATCAATCTTAGAGAAGTAATCAAAGTGCTCATTGTTGAGCTGTGCATTATCAGCTTTTCAGACTATTGAGACTATCTTATAAATAAATTCTCATTAACAGTTAAGAACTCATTTACTCAATGTGAACAATATACATTTTACTTTATAAGATTCCAAATCAAAGATGTAAGCAGAAGGTATATTTTGTTTATAAAAATTATGAAAAATATAAAGTGTTACTAAAAAATATGATTTTTAAATTTAGACAGCACATTTTGGTAGTACCTGTATTGCTCCCAAATATGTTTTTGCTTACTTGACTATGGAAGCCATGGGTTTGTCTGCACACATTGATCATTTCACATTGCACATCCATAGAAGGTAATAAATAAATTAATATATGTCAGCTGAATGTGGAAAAACCCAGAATATATTAATGAGTAAAAAAGTAATTTGTGTCCACAATTCCTGTGGACACAAATTGTTATATTTAATGAAAATTGAGACCATGTCTAGGCCAAGAACACTAAACAGGCAGATAAAAGTATGAACTTGGATTTGAAGTTTAGTTGTCGGATTGTGGTAGGAAAAAAACTAGTATTACAAATTTGGAAAACTACACAAAGCAAGTAGGAGAGGAGGTCATCCTCAAAAAATATACCTCTGAGGTTTTATTTATGCATATATTTGTTTATTCAATTTTTCATCACTTATTTACAAACACTATTTTTAAAACCCATGGGGAAAATGTAAGCATCTAAAATCAAAGGACTGGAGTAATCGTTTTGCATACCTAGGTCAGGAATGGAGGAGTGAGAGGATGTATCCTGGTTTAGATTCAGGATTTATGGCTTAGGAGTCAGATTAGTGGCTAGGAAGCCAGAACGAATTAGCTGTAAAATCTTAACAAGGGCTCTACTTTAAAATGGAAAACAAAGTCATTCACTTTACAGTTTTAAAAAAAGAAAGAAAAACTGAATGAACTCGTAACTGTAAGAAAATGAGATGAGGACTCTGTGTGGACAAGAGATTTCAACTAAATTTTAGAAGAGAGTAGATGAAACAACTTCTGTTTCTGCTAATATTGAATGATAGAGTTCTATTTTAACACTTCTACTACAATAGTTAGTAACACATAAAATATATACTAAAAATCTTAAAACTATTCATGAACTGGTAAGACACAAAGGCATATTTAGACTTTTTTTTGAAAATTAAAAGAAAATGTAAAAATGGGAAGGGATGATGAAGAACTTTAAGCACTAATACTTAAAGGCATTTTCTAGGTGTCTTTAAATTCCTGCTTGAAGTGAGAAATCTGACAGGATATCCTGTAAAAACCAGCATCTTTAAATGTAAGCATGAGCTAGAGTATCCTCCATAATGTGAAACTTAAAAAAAATTGTTATCATGAATATTAGCACTGAATACAGGTTAAGTTTTTTCCTAAGAAAATGTAACCAAAAGTTGGCTTTTGTACAGATATATTTATATAATATGGATGATGTAAAATAAATCTCAGCCTAGAAATTTATATTAAAATATTTCCATATATGAATTCCTCCAAGTATCAGAACCAAACAGAATCACCCTTAGTGATGACTACTTTTACTTCAGATAATTCATATAGAATTTCATAGAAAATAACAAAATAATATGATTACAAGGAAATTGAGAAGTTTATAGTGAAACATTAACTATCAAAATTTACACAAGGAAAAACACCAGAAATAACCAGCAGAATAAAAAAGAACAATTTAAGAGGTATCAAAAATTGGTGTTACTGAACACAAGATAAATGTAATATATTTTGACACATTTAAAAAATAAAAACCAAGGAAATTTAAAAGAAAAAAAGAAACTATACACTCAAAATGTGAAAATAAAAGTAATTAAAAATAAACTTAATGGATTTGTATGACAGCTGCATAAACACAGTTGAAGAGAGAATTAGTAAACTGGAAAATAGATGATCAGAAAGATACAGACAATGAAGTTTTAAAAAGCAAAACAATAGAAAATAGAGAAAATTAAGAGAATTGGAAGATTAACAGAAAGTCCTTTTTAGTCTTGGTTCCCCTTAAAGTAAAATGTCAAACAATAATTTGAGGTCAGATTACCTTTATTTTCAAGGTGATACTAGGGAACAGAAATTAAAACAGAGTGGGAAAGAGAAAGAAAAATTAGGATCATTGAGTTATTGCAGGCCACAGGGACTCAATCTCATTTTATATTCTCTAAGTGACCATGGATAAAGTACTTCAGCACTCAACTTTCAAAACACAGGCAGTCTGGAAAAGTTATTAAAGATGCCCAACTCCTTTGGTTGAGGGATGCTCCTAAAAGTGTTAATTTTTTTTATAATTATGGGTTGTGTCTCTGCATGAACTAAACAGCCTTCTATAGCTTAGGAGAATGCTCTGAGGTAGAAGACAGAGAGGTTCCAGTACTATGTGTAATACTGAAGTGAGACACTGCAATGTGCATGCACCTGAGAGCCAGAGCTATATTAAAGTCAGTTTAGAAAAGAGGATGTGGTAAAAGTACCGTAAATGTCTGCTTCAATGTTCGCTATAATTGTAATGGAATTACAAAGGTAGAAGAGAGAGTAGAAAATAAACAATATTCAAGTCATAAAGAACATTAATTTTCTAGAAATATTCAAAGACAGCATTCCATAGATTCAAGAATCCCAGAATAACAATCTATATAGTAGTGAAATTAAAAAGTACCTAATACACAGAAAAGGTCTGAAAAACAGAGAACAAAGATCAAACATCTTTACAGGAGCAGTTAGAAGATTTTAAGGGTATTTATCATCATTAAGAATGGAAACTGAAAGGTACTGGAACATATATTTAACACACTGAAAAATATCTGTTAACTAGAACTACCTAATTAGCCAAAACACACGTTAGAAGAATGTGAGCAAGGTAAAATCACATTCTGTCAAAAACTGAGGGGGTGTTCCACCAATAGAGCAATCTTGCCAATGTACAGTATAAAAATAATTAAATCAGAAAGAAAAATATCCAAACTAAAAGGCCTAGTATACAAAGAAAAAAAAAACGATAAATGTTGGATACTTAAGTGCATGATTTAAATCAAGAAGAGATGTTTGTGCTTAAAGTATATTGTTCAGAAATAGCATTTTTTACCTTAAACCCTATAAAAGAGGTATGTTAACATTACTTGGATAACAACAAAAGTGAGAAATAGAGTCTACAATTTTTAACTAGGTGAAAAATAAAAGTGAATAAAAAAACAAATGCAGTCTTGGCTGGTGTGGTTCAGTGGACTGAGCTCCAGCCTGTGAACCAAAGGGTTACCTGTTCTATTCCCAGTCAGGGCACATGCTTGGGTTGCTGGCCAGGTCTCCAGTAGGGGGTGCGTGAGAGGCAACCACACATGGATGTTCTCTCCCTCTCTTTCTCCTTCCCCTACTCACTATCTAAAAATAAATAAATAAAATATTTTTTAACAAGAAAGAAAAGTGGTATTTGAAAAAAACAAATGCATATGAATTCAGGAAATAAAAAAAAATAAAATAACCTATATATGGCAACAAGAATAGGGAGCAAAATAATAAATGATATAAATAATCCAAATTCATCAGCAGTTAGAACAAATGTAAGTAGAATAAGTAATCCAATTCATACTCAAAGCTCATAAAATGCATTTTTAAAATCAGCTATATGTTTGTGTATTTCTCTCCATTCTTCAATCTCCCTGTATCTATGCCCTTTGCAATACGACTTCTGTGACTCTTTTTAGTACAGATGGAGTTTACTAACCTTGATTTCTGACTTTCTTACAACTTGATTTTACCATGGAAATTTGGACAAAAGCACCAGTTCCTAGCCTAGACTTTAAGAAGTGGTGTGCATTTCTTCATTCTCTCTTGTGACTCTGCCATTGCTTGAGAACATCCCCTAATTAGTCCAGTGGGCTCAGAATATGAGAGATACATAGATCTGACCTAAACTGAATCATCATCTTGGAGTCAAGTTAATCCCAACCAGGATCAGCCAGTACAGTCAACAGAAATCCCAGTAGATGCATGAATTAGAAATAAATGTTTTATGTTGGTATTGGTTTTTCATGTTTTTCTTTTTTCACACAGCATTGTTTACTAAAAGCTAACTGATATGATGCTCTTTAAAAGAGATAGTTAAAATATAAATATTGAGATAAGCTGACATTCAAATTATGGATAAAATTTACCACTATAATCCTAATCAAAGGAACAGTGGTTCATTATTAGGCAAAATAGAAAGCATTTTCAGGGATAAGAATGTCCTATATAACTTAAAAAGTTCAAGTTTAAGTTACCTAAGATAATGTGTCAAAATGTATAAAACAAAAATTTATATAAATACAGTAGCAAAAAGAACCTCACACTTACATTAGGAGATCTTTTAGGGGATGCCTGGCTGATTGCAAGGTAAAGAACTCAGCCACAGAGGATTTTGAAAAATCGAATAATACAATCAACAATTTGAACTGATGGAGCATCTTAAATAGTACTTCAGAATTCACATAGTTTCCAAATATTCCTAGAACTTTTGTAAAGATAGATTATTTAATGCATCCATAAAACATGTGTCTGTACTGAGAAAAAAATTAATTTAGAAACCAGCAGAAAAATAACTTCAAAATAACAGTTTGTGCGGAATTAAGGAAGATAGTTTCAGCCTTTGCACATACTGCAGCACTTGCTATTTTCCGTGCTTTTCAGTTTAGCCATTTTCACATGCAGTAGTATCACACTGTAGTTTTAATGAACATTTCCTTAGAACTAAAGATGGTGAGCAGATTTATATATATGTTCATTTTTATTTGATACCATTTTTTGGTGAAATAATTATTTAAATGGTTAAAAGAAACAATTAGCTTCTCTCCTTTTTGTAAGATTGTAGGATGTCCTATAATATTTTGGTATACATCTGTATTTTCTTGCTATATGAATGTCAGATAACTTCTTCACTTCTTTAGTGTGTCCTTTACACTTCAGTGTATCCTTGATGAAGAAGACTTTCATTGTCTAATTTATCATTTTTAAGAGAAATGGCTTTTGTGTCCTGGGCAAGAAAGCTTTGCTTGCTGTAATGTCATTAGTATGTCTTCCTATGCATTTTTTTTGCCATTGACGTTTAGATTTGCAATCCATATGAAACTAATTTTTGGTAATTGTATAAGATTTGGGGAAGGAGTAATGTAATTTTTCTAATGAATATCCAATTGATTCAGCATCATTTATTGACAAGAACATTCTTTCTTCTCTGCACTTTGATTCACATCTGTCAAAAATCAGGACTGTATATATGTATAGATCAGTTTCTGGATTCTGTACATAACTCTATGACACAACTGGTTAGATTTTAAATTGGTAAAAGAACTTTGGAAAGTTGTTTGGAAATATTTGTTAAGTTTGAACATATGTATACTTTCTATGATTCAGTAATTTCATTCCTAGGTGTACATTTAGAATAAATGTGTACTTATTCACACAAAAGCACGTCCCTGAATGCTCAGACGAAGATTACTTGTAAAAACTAAACACTGAAAATGACTATAATTTTCATTAACATTGTAATGGATAATTATAGTATATTATATATTGAAATATGTAGAATGATAAAATATCAATTAACAATAACTATGCCCAACAACATGGATGAATTTCATGAACACAAAGTTGAGGGGGAAGTGCCAGAAAAAGTGAGGGCAAACCTTACATAATAAAATTTCAATATAGATGAAACTAACCAATAGTGCTAGAAGTAAGAACATTGTTTAAAATTGGGTGTAGTGCTATCTGAAAAGGGGGAATCATCTAGGCTACTAGTAATGCTCTACATCTTGCACCAGTTGCTAGTTATAATGGTGAATTAAATTTGTGAATTTCTTTGGGCTGTGTGCTTAAGTGTACTTTAAGTGGATGTTACATTTTAATAAATATAGTTAAAAATAGGAAAATATTTAACTGATTTAGAGTTAAATAATCAATTATAATACAATTTTGAAAATATTTGGCACAGAACTAAAACTTGTGGAATGCAGTTAAAGCTCTGCTTAGAGGAAATTTTTTAAGTTTTAAATGCTTGTCTTAGAAAAATACCTGAAAATTATTTAAATAAGTGCACAATTTAATATTTTAATAAAGCAATAGAACAAATGTAAAGAAAATAAAAATAAGGAAAATAGAGTAGAAACTACTAAAATAAAAAATGTATTAGAATAAATGAGAGGATCCAGTAGTTGTGAGGTTTTTTAATGAATAAAATTGATAAATTTGTATGGATTAAAAAAGAAAAAGCTGATACAAATAAAAATTTTAAATAACTTGCAGTAAAAAAATATTACATACATGCTACATATACTGAAAAGATACTGAAAGAATATGAGAAATTTGATAAATTTGCAAAGTCAAGTTAATCAAAGGCATAGGAAAACAATTTTCCAAAATAAGACCACATAAACAGGAACTAATCAATTATTGAGAAGCAAAAATATGATCCAGCTTGAGATAAGAAGAGGAAAATAATTGAAAAGTAATTGAAAGATAAGTACCAGTACAAATTTACACCTTCTAATCTACTCTCTACTTCTTCACCTTATTCTCATGTACTTGGTTTTTAACACCAACTGAAAATACAGTAATAACACACAGACAACAACAAAACTGAGCAAACAGCAAAACAATAAATAAGAAATGGAAAGAATAGCCCTGGCTGCTGTGGCTCAGTCGATTGATTGCTGGTCTGCAAACCAAAGAGTCACCAGTTCAATTCCCAGTCAGGGCCCATGCCTGGGTTGTAGGCCAGGTCCCCAGTAGGGGACCTGTGAAAGGCAACCACACATTGATGTTTCTCTCCTTCTCTTTCTCCTCACTTTCCCTCTCAAAATAAAATAAAATAAAATAAAATCTTAAAAAAGAAGAAATGGAAAGAAATACTATGAGAAAATTGAGAGTTTTGGTGTTCCAGAGCAAAATCATGCTTATCCATGATTTCTCAGACTAGACCTCTCACATCTTAATTAAAATCTATTAATAATTAAGCCATGCCAACTGAAACAGAATTACCTGTCAACATTCCCATTTATAGAAGAGACCTGGCTAAAAACAGACTCATATAAATAGGAGTGAAGTAAATTGGCATATGTAGGAGGTCAGAAAAACCACAACAGCTACCTGAAAAAAACAAAACAAAACATCAAATACAACATATAAAGGAGCAATAATACAGTACACTTTCTGAAGAGTTATTGCTGTGAAAAAAGTATTTAAATGATACAATTGCTTCCTCCTGCCAAACACATTCACACAAACTCATACACATAAACTGCTCCAGACTTAGATGTCAGGACAGCATTTGCCAGCAGGGATTCAAGTGTCTGTGGACCAGGGACTATGATGTGCATCTATCTGTTTTTTCCCTATTTGGGTGCTGCTGGCTCTTATATTTAATCTGTCTCTGCACCTCCTTTGTAAATTGACTGCATGAGTCAAATGGTTTGTCTTTTTAGTTCTTGGATCTTCATACCAAAGTTAAATATCATACAAGTTGTATGTACAAACCACATCAAGACTTGACATAGGTCACATACTCTGATCATACTGCCATAACTGAATGAGAATCTTGAGGCCATCAAAATGGAATGGATGTAAACAATTTTGGTCAGGAAGTAAATTGTGAAATATCATTTCCAAAATAGTTACAATTGATATTTTTATATAACCATACACTTTTTTGCAACAAAGCATTGCAGATTATACATCAAGCAATGACATCTGTTTCTCTACTGCCTGTTATGCACTGTCCTTATAACTTTTAACCAAGAAGAGTGTAAATGAAATCATATTACGTGAATTCTAAGCCTTGCTTTAGTTTGTTTGCCCTTTTGTGGAATCCTGAAATAGTCATGTGAACAGATATGCTAATATGCTGAATAATGAAAATCATGTGGCCCAGTTTTTCTAATTTCCACCACTGGTGGATAACTCTCAAACTTCAGAGTGAGGCAATCAAACATCAAAGGGCCCCCAGCCAAACGCACAGCAGATCTCAGATGTATGATCAAGCCAAGTAACCCAGAATAACAGAGCAGCTCAGAGTAATAATAAATGGTGTTTTATTCTATCCACTAAATCTAGGAAATATGTGTTATATACAATAATTAGTTAATACAATAGTTTAAGAGTATTGCAATTTAAAAATCACAATAGTGGGGAATTGAAAATTTGGAATAAAAAAAGTAGTGTAGATGCACACAGCTACTGAAAATACAAGCAAAATATTACCAAGAGTAGTAACAAACAGGAGTTGGACCCACAGGTTAAATGGTGAGCTATGTTAGGAAAATATGATTCAGGATTCCATAGTTTCCCAATTCTATTATTTTTCCATATGAAAAGTAATTTCAATATCTAAAGTAGAATAATGAATTTTTATTTATATATATTATAAACACTGGGTGAACGAAGCTATGAAAATTATTGAGTGATATTTTTGTTCTACCTTCTACACTTCTCATACTCTTTCCCCTCCTGGACACAGTTGGTTTAAGCATAATAGTTATACACATGATGGCTACACTTAAATTAGTATCATTTTCCATATATTCTCTAATCTATTAGTTCAAGATAACAATTTTCTCATTAGACATAAACTGAATCATAGTATTTTATACACTGTGGAATGGGAGATTGAAATATTGTGAAATAACATTGCTACATAACTAGGTATAAACTGGGTGAGCAAATGAACTAGTTTTACCAAATGGATAGAAGAAATATACTACTGTATGTGAAGGAAAGTGAAAGGCATGTTCTACAGAAATTTGAATAATCACATATAAATGAGCAAAAAATAAAGCAGGAAGACAAGAGATGTTTTCTACTCGAATTGTGTAATGCATAAAGAGGTCCCTTGGCACCATCATGGTCAAATTGTCTATAGTGAGTTAAAGGTTATGCAAACAGAAATGCTAGCATTTGAAAAAAGTACCAACAAAACTGAGAAATGCTAGATTTGCATCATAAAGGACTTATACCGTGCAGGGCTTTGAGCAGAATAGAAGAAATACATTTACATGAAAAATTGAAAGACATTCTGTCAATATGGGCAAAGTGATGTGGAAAACTGAAAAAAAAATTATCTGGATAATTGAGGCCAAAAATGCTAATGAGGTAAAAGAGTTCTTTACAATCTGATTTATCTAGGTTAGCTGTCTACATTTATTAAATTAGCTGGACAATTATTCAAGTCTCCATTTTTCCAAGCTTGAATAGATTTTGGTATTGATTCCATGTTTGCAAGCTAAAGCAGAAGAACCTTCATGCATTATTGGCATTTCCATATGGTTACAGATGGTACTCATTTTTAATCTTACTGTGTGCTTAATTACAGCTTAAGGAATTGTTACATTGCATTCAAATACTTACTCCATTCTTAAAATAAAATGTCTGTTAAATATCATTTTCCAATTTAGTTATGGTAAAGTAATGTTCTAACAGAGATCTAGCTGAGCTGCACTTAACTGGCTGCAAATCACTGGATAGTTTCATAAGTCTTATAATGCCTGACAGATCATATAAGATATAGCTCTGTTTCAAGTGACAATCTGATTGCACCATTTTCATTCAGTTACTTAACATAGTATCTATTCAATATTAATTTTACCTTTCTACACAATCCAAATATTGATTTTTTTCTCTTGATGATAGTTACTTAGAGGCAAATGGGATATAACAATATATGACCTCTCCTGGTATGGTAGGATAAGAATGAGGTAGAAAGCTACAATAGTATTTGGAAAGAATCATTTACTATGTTTCAATTTCAGGCATTTGTATCACAAGTAACTATGAGGTATAGATTTTAATTTAAACACTTGGGCACTGAAAGTGGAAGATATGTCTTAAACAAAAGTTATCAAAGACCCTTGGATTTAGAAATCTCAACCAGACTGCAAAAGATTCCCTCTAGAACTGTTCAGACAATTAAGAAAGCAACATCAATACTTGCAAAAATTTCATGACTCAGCAAATATTGCAAAATGAATGCATTTTTGATTTCACATCTAAAGACTTTTTATCTAAGACACACCCCTCATAACTTACTGGTAGAAGATGAATAAATTGGAAGAATGTATCCAATGTGTGTGAAAATGAATGAGCCCATAGTGCAGGATTTTGCAGCCTTGGCAGTATTGAAACTTTGGGCCAGATAATTCTTTATTGACGGGTCTTGTCCTATGCATTATACAATGTTTAGTAGTAGCATGTTTGGTCTCTTCCCACTAAATGCTAGTATTTATCACATTTCCCCCAAATTACAATTAAAATGTATTCAGATGTTGACAAATGCTCTTTAGGGTGCAAAATAGACTCTGCTTGAGAATTGCTGCCCTAGAGGGTGTAGGTGGTATTCTCAGCACCAACTAGTTCGCACAACGTCCCAGCCCTTTTCCAGTCAAGAGCATGTTGCTCTCAGTTTGCAGCTTTTCAGGTTTGGCCCAGCTAGAGGATTGATCTAGAGACCACAACGGAAAATGCGGTTAAAAGTGACAGTAGTATAAAAAAACTAAGAGGGACACCCTAAGGGCAAAGCATAGCTAATCAGGCCTTAAACTGTCTGAAGCACCCAAGAGGCTTCCCAAAGAAAACAAATGAAACCAACCGCAGACCTGTGGTTTGCTGCCATTGTGTGAAAGAACGTCTCCTTCTGGCAGATCTCTGGTCCAACTGAGAGTGTTACATGTGCTAGGGCTGTGCAAACAGAGTGGCTTTTTGCCCACACATGGATATTTCCCCTCAAGATCAAAAGCCTGAGTTTTGGAATCCTTGAAAAGAAATCACAGGAGACCTGTGCTAAATCAGAATACAGTCATTAGAGATGCCCGATTTCCTTGACTTTCTGTCATCCCTTGCTAGGGCTGTTGCTTTTTCCAATAACGAAAGTCTGAAAAACACAGACTGTTCACGTGGTTCCATGATAACTGGCCTGAAAGTCACCATTTGTTTCCCTGCAACCAGGGAAATAAAAGCTTTTATCTGAAAGTACTTGACAGTGAAGCAAGACTTTTTAAAAAAAATTCTACAATCCATGCTATTTTTGCTGGTTGAAAATATCTGTTATTAAAAAACTATCTTTGTATTAAAGTCATCTATATTAAACAGTATTAGTAAAGAAATGTTGTTTCTTCTGGTTAATTAGATAAATGGAAAATGCCTAACATTTAAAGAAAATAATTGGCGCAGGGTTCTCACCCTCAGCATTATCAACATTTTGGAGTACTCATTAGGGAGGCTGTCCCAGGCACTACAGCATGTCCAGCACGTCCCTGGCCTTTGGGGATGATACCAGTAACATTATCACAACCCTCCCGGTTCCAATTAGTGTCTGTGACAAGTGGAAACGATTCAAGACATTGTCAAATGTCCCCTATAGGGACAAAATTTTCCAAATCGAAAACCATTGATCTAGAAAAGTCCAGGTTTGAAATAGCATAGGTGTCATTTGGCAGATCTACAAACCATTTAACAAATCCTTTCCCATAAGCAAAAAGAAAAAAAAAATCCTTAGGCCGCAAAGATTTTCTCTTATTTTTTTCAAATATTTTATAATTTACTTTTGGAGCTATGGACCATTTTGAATTAATTCTTATATAAGGTGTGAGGTTGGGGTTCTTTTTTTATTATTTGCATTTAGACACCCACTATTCCATTTGTTAAAAGACTATATTTTCTCCCATTAATTACATTTACATGATATGGTCAAATATCAATTGGCCATATTTGTGAGGATCTATTACTGGATTCTCTGTTCTATTTCATGGATCTGTGGGTGTGTGTACACACACACACACACACACACACACACACATATCTGCCAGTATCTGCCAGTAACACCCTGGCAACACACTAATATAGGAAGTCTTAAAATTGGGCAGTGAGATTCCTTCAGTTGTATTCTTTTTCAAAATTGTTTTGACTATTTTACTTTTCTTGACTTTTCATTCAATTTTAGAGTTACCTAGCATATATCCAGAAAAAGTTATATATATATAATATAGAAAATATATACAATATAACATATATCACTTATAATTGTAAGTGATTTATACATAAGTATTATGTAAATATTATATAAGCATATGTATATATATACTTATAGATATGTGTGTATATATATTACTTGCAGTAGTTCCAAGAAGCTAAATATTTAAATAAAATCTAAGAAAATATGTTTATTATCTTTGTGGAGAAAACTGCAAAAGACTGATGAAAAATCAAAGAGCACATGAACAGAAAAATAAGCCATGTACATGGATGGGTTGGTTCCATACAGCAGAAATGTTCATTATTCCTCAATCCAGCAGATTGAGCGATAATACAATTTCAATCAAAATTCAAGTAAGCCTTTTTTTTCTTTTTGGATATATACGAGCTAATACTAAAATATTAAATGAAAAGGCAAAAATATTCAAAACAATTTTAGAAATGAAGAATAAAGCTGAAGGAATTGCACTACCCATTTTTAAGATTTGCTATAACAATAGTATCACATTGGTTTCAAATAGTATTTAGTAATATTGACTAAATACTATAAATTTCTTATATTTTGTATTTTTAGTTTTGTTTGTTTAAAAAGAATTTACAATTTTGCCTAATACTTCTGCTTTGTTTCATGGATTCTTAAATAATTTTTCAAATAGAATTTTTTTTTTTGCAGCAGTTATAGATTGACAGAAAACAACTGAGGGAAAAGTCCACAGAGTTCTCATATACCTTCTTTCCCTCACTCAATCTCCATTATTATCTTGAATTAATGTAGTACATTGGTTATAACTGATGAGCCAATATTTATAATTATTAATATATAATATATAATCCATACATCCAAAGTTTCATTTTTAACTAAAGTCCATAGTTGACATTAGGGTTTACTCTTTGTGATGGACATATTCTGTGGGTTTTCACAAATAAATAATGACATGTATCCACCATTACAGAATGTACAGAACAGTTTCACTGCCCTAAAAATTCCTTTTGCTCTGTATATTCATCCTTTTCTTCCCCTACCCCTTGAAACCCTGGCAACCACTGATCTATGGTTTTGACTTTTCCAGAATGTCACATAGTTGGAATTATGCAGTTCATGCAGTTGGAATTAGCCTTTCATGATTGGTTTCTTCCATTTAGGAATATACATTTAAGCTCTTTCATGTCTTTTTATGATTTGATAATTTATTTTTATCACTGAATAATATTCCTTTGTGTGAATGCAACATACTTTATCCATTCATCCATTAAAAAACATTTTGGTTGCTTTCAAGTTTTAGAAGTTATGAATAAAGCTGCCATATACATTCATAAGTAGACTTCTTGTGTGGATGTAAGTTTTAAACTTGTTGTGTGAAAACCAAGGGGTGTGATTGCTGGGTCATATGGTAAAAGTATGTATACTTTTGTAGTGCTGGGTCATATGGTAAAAGTATGTATACTTTTGTAGGAGCCAAACTATTTTCCAGAGTGGCCATATCATTATGTACTCTCACTAGCAATAAATAAACGTTCCTGCTGCTTCACAACATTGCCAGCACAGATTGTTGTCACTGTTTTGGATTTTCACAATTCTAATAAATGTGCAGTGGTTGTCTTATTGTGCAATTCCATAATGACATATACCATTAAATGTATTTGTACATGCTTAGTTGACATCTGTCTATCTTTCTGGTGATAATTTCTTTTTAAAATTTTTACCTACACTTTGTGTGCTTTGTTTTCTTATTGTTGAGTTTTAAGAGTTCTTTGTATATTAGGGTAATAGTTATTTATCAGATATGCATTTCATAAACATTTTCTCTCAGCCTGTGGCTTGTCATTTCATCATGAACAGTGTTTTTCACTGTAAAGTCTATAACTTTAATGAAATCAAAGTCTTTGCCTGACAATTTCAACACCCATGTCATTTCATTGTTGGTAACTGTCTTCCCAGTCTAGTTGAAAATTTCCCAATTCTTCATCTTCTGAGTAATTTTGAAAGGGTTCCACACATTTTGATGTTAAGTTATAAGACTATGAACCTCGTTAAATGTCTATGAGAATATTGATATTTTTGTTTTGTAAGAACTAATAAAAACAATTTAAAAAGACTTTTTACTTCACAAACGATTGCTCAGTTGGATTCAGTTTACAGGTTCTAACTGGCATTCTGTGAGTTGTGATTCTAATACCAGTTTTATTTTCAAACTGTTGCAGTGCTCTTCTGATCTGTCCCGCACATTCACCACCAAGTCTGGGCTTGGGCAATGTTCTATCCACAGTCAGTTTTCAAATGCTATATATGCTTTTAGAGGCAGATCCACTCATGACCAGCTCATAGATGAAATAACAGACAACTTTAAGGGATCAGACTCCTGATCCCCATGCACCACTGCCCTGGCAAGTTCCAGTTTTCTGTACCTCCCCTTTACTTGTCCACGAATCAAAATTTGGGTCTCGATTTATCCCAATCTTCTTCATACTTCCTGAAATGTCAACCAAGTTGGTGATTAAGAAGTGGAAAATTGGAAAGGGAAAAACTAATCCCTATCCTCTAAGGATCCAGCTTTATGAACAGCAAGGAAGCCCCCACTTTTCAGAGGTGCATGCTCTTGTTTACATGGGGCCATGTTGTCACTGTATCCATGGGATCACCTTTGTCCTAACACAAAAAGAAACCACATACAAGAAAGAGGAGAAAATTGTAATTTTTCTTACTCTCTCCCTCTGAGCATTAGAATACGTCTTTCTCGTTCTTCAGGCTGCACTAGTGGATTTTCCTAGAGCATTTTCCCTGTACTGAACCCCTTTTCCAGATTTCAGAGTGCACTGAATTCAGGATAGGAGGCGCCAGAGGGCAAACATACTGGAAGATTCACTGATACCAGTCTTTTTCCTCAAGCCTTCTATCATTATTTATTACTCAGAGTCTTCAAACAGCTGTTGCATGCCTTCTTGTAGGTTCCATATCTGTATTCAGTGGGTTATGGAAGGAGAATTCTTAGCAGCAGAGTTCTTCATGTCTTATTTAAAGTACACGTTGTTGCCTTAGTGGATATTTATTCAAATCATGGGTTTTTACAACAGTTAAATGTATTTTCTACCTCCCTTATTTTTAACATATTCTCTAGGAGTTTTTTTTGGGGGGAGGGCAAATTGTATTTTGAAGAGAAAAATAGAAGAGGGAAAAATGTCTTTTAGTATAATACAAATGATTTTACAAATTTCTGCACATTGTATGAACTAAAGTTCAGATATTTAGGAGGACCCCTCTACATATAATGAGATGAGATTGACAGCAACTGCCTTCTGACAAAATAGTAGCCATATTGGCTATTTTTCTGAGAAAACTGATATTTTTTTTTTTAGTGTACTTTATATTCAACTGCTTGGGATAGGCATTTTCACATATTATCATGCTCACAAAATAATGTGATTGTGCAATAAGTTCTGAGTGTGCTTACTATTTTGAGTTATATAAAAAATAAAATAAAGTAAGATTTTGAAGATTAAAAAGTTGGCCTGGAGTTACATGGTTTGAAAATAGTATAGCTTGGGCCTTACTTCAGATCTTACTAACTCAGATTCCAAACATGTGACATGCAAATATTGATTATTTGAAAATTCCTCTCAAATGAGAAAAAGGTTATGAAAATACAAATTATAAAAGCTTAAGACAACAACAAACAGAGTGAATTGAATTTTAAACACTAAAAAGGGTCAAAATATTCAATACTAGGTAATAGCTACCTTAGTCATACTTGAGTGTCTGTCAAGAGCCATTTTGTATTTTCTAAATATTTCTCTGGAAGGCGGTTACAATATTAGAATTTTAGCCCCTTAGGCACAGGATTTACAAATAATTATAAAAATAACTCATGTTTAGAGGATTTTAACTTCAAAAATATATTTCATTTTATTTTTTATTATTTGAAAGTATATTTTATAGATTATGTTATTACAGTTGTCCCATTTTTCTCTCCTCTTTCTTCCCCTCTGCCTTGCAACCCTCATCCTTGCAGCATTACCTCACCCTTAGTTCATGTCCATGGGTCATACATATAAGTTCTTTGGCTTCTCCATTTCCTATGCTATTCTTAACCCCCCTCCCCATTTATTTTGTACCTACCATTTATGCTTCTCATTCCCTGAAACTTCCCCCCATCCCCCCCCCTCTTCCTCCCCACTGATAGCCCTCCATGTGATCTCCATTTCTGTGATTCTATTCCTGTTCTAGTTGTTTGTTTAGTTGGTTTTTGTTTTTTAAGTTCAGTTGTTGATAGTTGTGAGTTTGTTGTCATTTCACTATTCATAGCTTTGATCTTCTTTTTCTTAGATAAGTCCTGTTAACATTTCATATGCTAAGGGCTTGGTGATGAACTCCTTTAGCTTTATCTTATCTGGGAAGCACTTTATCTGCCCTTCCATTCTACATGATAGCTTTGCTGGATAGAGTAATCTTGGATGTAGTTCCTTGCTTTTCATGACTTTGAATACTTTGTTCTAGCCCCTCCTTGACTGCAAGGTTTCTTTTAAGAAATAAAAGAAGCTGATAGTCTTATGGGAACTCCTTTGTAGGTAACTCTCCTTTTTTATTATAGAAAAAAATATTTTCTCCTTATCTTTAATGTTGGGTAATTTAATTCTGATGCGTCTTGGTGTGCTTCTCCTTATTTCCAACTTCTTTGGGTCTGTTTGAGTTTCCTGGACTTCCCGGAAGTCTATTTCCTTTGTCAGATTGGGGAAGTTCTTCTTTATTATTTTTCAAATAAGTTTTCAACTTGTTGTCCTTCCTCTTGTCCTTCTGGCACACCTATGATTTGGATGTTGGAACATTTAAAGTTGTCCCAGAGGTTCCTAAGCCTCTGCTCTTTTATTTATTTTTTTATTTTTTTCTTCATTCTGTTCTGGTTGGATGTTTATTTCTTCCTTCTGTTCCAGATTGTTGATTTGAGTCCTGGTTTCCTTTCCTTCGCTGTTGGTTACCTGTATATTTTCCTTTGTCTATCTTTGTATAGCTTTCAGTTCTCTGTTTATTTTGCATCCATGCTCAATCATTTCTGTGAGCATCTTGATGACCATTGTTTGGAACTCTTCCTCTGATAGGTTGTCTATCTCCGCATTGCTTAGTTCTTTTTCTGGAGTTTTGGTCTGTTCTTTCATTTGTGCCATATTTCTTTATCTCAGCTCACCTGTTGTATTGTAAGGGGAGGAGACTTAGGCATTCACCAAGGTGGAGCAACCCTCTTTGCTGCACCGTGGTGCTGTATGTGGGGGAGGTGTCAGAAAGGGAACAATCTGATTAGGTTGGCTTATGCCCCACTTCCAATTTCTTCCCCTACTACCCACTAGTGAATTGTGCCCTTTCAGGTGCTGCCCTGGTGCTGATTCCTGGATGAGTGGGATTGTATACATTCTAGGACTCTGAGGGCTTCTCCAACGGACTCTCCTGTGAGAATGACAGTTTTTCTCACCACTGCAATCCCAACAGGTTTTTGCTGTCAGAGGTTTTCAGATTTTCTTTTTTTTTTTTTTTTAAGATTTTATTTATTTATTTTTAGAGAGGGAAGGGAGGGAGATAGAGAGAGAGAGAGAGAGAGAGAAACATCAATGTGCGGTTGCTGGGGGCCGTGGCCTGCAACCCAGGCATGTGCCCTGACTGGGAATCAAACCTGCGACACTTTGGTTCGCAGCCCGCGCTCAATCCACTGAGCTACGCCAGCCGGGGCAGATTTTCTTTCCCTGTGCTGGAACCCTGGGTTATGCAGTCTGTCTCACTCCCTAGTTGTTCCTCCTGGTTTATCTGCACTCACAGGTGGAACCACCTGCTGTGCCAGCCACCACCTTTCCACCCCAGCTGCCCATCTCTGCCCCTTCTAGTGGTCTGAGTGAATGTTTCTTCTTTAACTCCTTGGTTGTTGGCTTCCATACAGTTAAATTTTCTGGCAGTTCTGGTTGTTTTTTGTTTTTTTAATTGGTTGTTATCTTTTCTTTTGGTTGTGCAAGGAAGAGAAGCATATCTACCTATGCTTCTGTCTTGGCCAGTAGCTCTCAAAAATATATTTTAAAAATATAGTTTTAGAAGTGTCAAAATAATAAACACCATTTAGCATATGTAGATAAAGAGATCAGGGTCTGATAGATGGTTGTTCAGAGAGATGAACTGTTGGATAACCTACACCTACTCAATTCAAATAGATTTCATTAGTACTTAAATTTAGATGATTCCATGGAATGAAAAAATAATTTCTGTTATCTGATTGAGGTCCTGTAAATTAGACTAACAAGAGAAGGTTAATAAGGAAAGAACTGAAATTTATTAACCTCTATACTGCACACATATGGGAGTTTTTTAGTCACGAGTAATACTTTATAAGGGTTAGATCTGGGTTTATGTAACATTTTAACTAAAGAGCAAGACAAAAGAAATATACTTTGGACATCTAGGGCAGCAAATTATGGGAAGAAAAAGTATGTGGAAACAAATGGTAGGTGAAACCTAATTTAAGCAAGGTTTATTATGTGGTTTCTTCTCTGAGCTAAGGCCCTAGAGTTGTCTCCATTAGCTAATTTCTGTTTCTCATGGTAGACAGGAGAGGGGAACACCTTTACAAATTTGTGTCACATTTTTAGGCACTAAGGAGGAGGCCAGAGAGCTTTTCTCATACCTCCTCATTTGCCTTAAGCTCAAAATAATCTTGTGCAAAAGTAACATACTTGGGGGGTGATATATTCTGCTAAATACTAAGAATGTTCATGTTAAGAACTTTCAAACTCATAGAGAATTTTTATAAAATTTATTTGAGCCCACATATGAACAGATTAAGAGAAATGGTTTCTAGAATGACAGTTTGCAGTTTCTTTTATGTGTTGAGATTTAAGAAAGAAATGTAAGGAAGATTCAGTGAAAGTGGGAGAAAGTATGGTGGGGATTGGATTGCAGGATCATTGAAGGCTATTGTTTCATGGAGTTCACATTCTATTCTGCAAGGGAAGACAACAAACATAAAAACCACAATAGGTTAATTTCAGGTAATGATGAATCCTGTAGAATCCTAATATGAGAATATCATAGCTAGAGGAATGGGTTGTAAGGAATGCCTTTTATGAGAAGAGATCTTTGGATTGAGTACTGCATTTAGCTGTGTATAATGCACACCTACGTTTTTGTGTGAATTACACACAGGATTATTATGCCTATTATTAAACACATTGTATATAATCATCATGTACCCATGCATAATGTGTATCTTTATTTTTCCTTCAAAATTCAGGCAGGAAAAAGTGTGCATTATAACTCTAAATAAAATAACTCTAAATAAAAGATGTCTTTGAGGAGGTTATATTTGAAAGATGAGAAGAAAGTGTCTTAGTTTTAGCAGAAAGGAGAGAAAAGAGTATTACAGGCCAAAGATGGGAAGATGTTTAGCTTTCTAAAGGAAAAAAGACCATCATAGTTGAAGAAGAGGGCAGTAGAAACTGGAGTCAGAGAAATGGTTTTGGGTCAGATCACCAACAGGATAGGGACGGTGTTAAAGTGTGTGGACTTTATTCTAGTGCTGTTGTCCTTGGATGCTTTCATGTTTGTGTCTCCTCAGATACACGTGTGTCTCAATCATCACTGCCCCAGCTCCACCCATTTCTTTTCTTAGATATTTATGACACCTCTCTACCTGATTAATTTTGGTCTCACACTCTCTCCTCAGAGAGAGTCAAAACAGTGGAATAATTTAGAACTCAGGCTTTGGAATCAGATACACCTGGGTTCAAGCTCTGTTTCTGACCTTGTTGGTTGTAAGATAATTTGGGCTTTAGTCAAAAACCTTAGCTCTTTAAGGTAAGGCTTCTCATCAGTAATACAAGAAATATTCATAAAATTTTTACCAGAAAAAAGAGTTGTAGTGTTTACAGTCCTTAAAAATAAGATGTAAAATAAATGGTATTTATTATTATAAAATTTCCTTTCCTTAATTATATCTTTCAAGGTTGTTCTCATAATGTAGTCTCCAATTAAAATTAATCTCCTCTATAATCTGTTCCTGATTATTATCTTTATTTAATATGACTAAATTAAATTATAGAACATGATATTGTATGGATAGTTGTTTGTCTGCTGTAACTTAAACTACTTAATGGTGACCACATATCATATCATCATTAGAATTCTCCATAACATCTGCACTAAATATGCAGTGAGCACATTTAGGAGAGAAAGGGGGTGGGCAGGCAAAAGTTTTTATAACTCTGATGATCAAAGGATCAATATGTAGATATATAGTTACTATTTTTATTCTTTCTATTGAAAGTTTTTTCTTATCACAGAAAATAATAAATGATCATTTGTCCTGTGTTTATTTACAAAGCTGTCACTCTTTCAGCTGTCTTTTTCTTAATGAATTCATTCTTTATAAGACCCCTCTAAGCAGTGAGTTCATCATGACATATATACTTCTGTTGTGATCAGAAAAATCTCATTTATATATCATCTTTGCTTTAGTCAGAAATACTTGTATATCAGCTTTCAGGTAAGCAGATAAAGTGAGGTTCATTGAGGCAGTGTCAGTGATACAATGGCACTTCGATGAAAAGATATTTTTGTCTAGAATGCCTGTGTGCGCCCAAACCTTTGGAAATATTAGGATGCAAATGTCAACCTACCTCTGAGGAGATTAAACAAATAATGAACAGTTTATGTACTTAAGAAAAAAGCCAGCTTGGCAAACCTTTCTGAGATAATAATAAAGCCTATGTGATTACTTTATTTGTTTTTATTTAAGCTGTTTTAAATGTCAAAGATATCTTCCAGGGTATCATTTCAAAAGGCTACAGAAGCAATCCCCCCTTTAAAACTGAAGATCCCTTTTGTCAAGGGAAGATTCAGTAATAAGTCTTATACTACCAAATGCCCAGGGTAATGGTTTAAGTTCTAGAAAACCTAGCAGATTTATTAAACTTAAGCTTCCAAAGTAAGAAGCTGCATTTTATGTCATCCATAGTTCAAAGAAACAAACTTGGAATTGGTAACTGCCTATCTTTGTATCCTATATAGATACATTTCTACCAGAGATCAGACAGAATATAGCCATAATGCAGAAATTAAAATGATGAAGAAATGGTAAGTTTATAGATTCTTAATACAAAGAACAGGTTCTAGTGAATGTCAATCCTAATTGTTAACACAAAACTATAAGCCTAAAATGAACTGAGTTCATTGAGAACTATTGACTGTATCATTACCCACACTTAGTCTTTGCTTACTTTTTCAAAGCTTACCACCACTGAAGGTTAAACTTACTTGTACACAGAATGCAGAAGGCCTCTGTTTTTCTGGAGTCTCTATATCCATGTTTTCTTGGTCAATTTCTTCTAAAGAACTATAGAACATGTCAAAAAGTAGCAATTCAAATGAATCCTTTAATGATAGGTGTCCTTTGGTTTTAGCAACAAAGAGCTTGTTGGCCATTTTGGCTAAACCATCGGTAATGAAAAGTCGAAGTCAGAAGCCAAACTACAGGTTGATAAGGATTGCTTAGGCTGCAAGAATATACAAGTAAAAACTGTAGGCAAATGATCAAACTTCCCTAGATTTCTGTGGGTTCCTATGGGTTGCAGAACATTTGGGGAAGAGCCCCACACTTTTCAGTCTACACTCGTCACAGTTCATGTGCTTTGTGTCTAAACTAGTGTAGTATTAATGCAGATGCCAAGCCAAAGTGCTGCTGACTTGTAAGTGGTGGTGTTTGGTTTTGAGTGTGTAGTCTCCCTAAGCACTCCCCATTCACCACTGAGATTCTGTCATTTCCAGGATGCCTTAGGACTCATAAAACCCTTTTATAATTTTGAAAGGAAGTTTTTCCTGTTTCTTCATTTAGTAATTTTTGTTTTCTCCATTTCTCTCCTTTTAAAACAATTGTATAGAATTCCATAACTCAACAACACAACTTACAGAACTTACTTTCCTGTGCCTGGGAATGGCCTCTTTGGACCTGACTACTCTGCAGCATCCAAGCGAAGAAAACATAATATTCGCCATCTTCTTGGAATTAGGGAAAAAGTTCATCACAATCTGAGCAAAATCCAAATCTGTGTTTCCATAAATCATCCTGCCATATTAGTCATCCTTTGTGCAAATTTCATCACTTCTCTATAGTTTACACTGGTGGCCTTTGGTTTTCTGTGGAATTTAGACACAAATTAGTCTTTTATTAAATTATGTTAAAGATAATTAAAGACCATTTTACCATTCAACTATAAATTTTCAAAGTCTAACCCTTATAAGTTTTACATTTCTTTAGCAATTTGTTTTGTTGTGTACAATTCATCTAAAATTTTTGTCTTAAAAATCTATATGTATCATTATTATGTACTAAAAGCACTAACAAGTTTAAAATAATAATGCATGGATTCAGCACTTTCATCTTCATTTAAATTAGTTAACTATGTGAAAATTTTGAATAAAGGGAACATAGAAACTTGATATTTTTAATAATAACGGAAGGAACAGCTGCCACAAATATAGGAAATTAATTTAAATGCAATCTCTGAGGGAGTTAGATACACTCATTATCATACGAAAGATTTTTGCTTGTGTACAGAAGTCTTTAAAGATCAGTCATCTTTCCTGAATGTTCTTACCTTCGTTTTATTTGCTTATGCTGCCCTTCCCACCAGTTTCTAAGTTTGTGGAAAGTATTTCTGAGGTGAATAAATTGGCTTTTTGTCTTTGGGTTTTTGACTATGAATAGAGGTTACATAGGTTCACTGGGACTGTTCGCCTGTAATATCCTCTTCAATTTCATTTGGTTTATAATAAACAATAGTAATGTAAATGAATTCTATATAACTTGCTACACCATGTTCTGAACAAACACACCCAAGTAATTTGAAAAATAATTTATAGCAACTAGAGGGTGGTCACATACTGCCAAACAGATGTTTAGTTAGGCCTTCACCATTTTACATAAGCAAAAATATAAGGGTTTATAAATATATATATACACACATGTATAGGGGCATATTTATATGCACATATATAGCTTGAATCATTTGTCAGCCTTATGCCCTCAAAAAAACTTCACATGGATGAAATCTAATTTTTAAACTATTATCAAAAAGTGAGGCTCGACACAGTGTTTTGGGCAGCATGGCTTTGAGTCGGGCAGCAGTGAGCTGCAGCAGTCGGTCCACTTGTTCGGACGGAGTGCTTCTACTGTCCCGTCAGAAGGTGATGGGCCTGGCTGTGGTCGGCAGTGGGATTTGTAGGCTGACCGACAGCGTTCATTGCTAGTAAAGAGATTTTTATTTTCAAACCACTTTTAACAGCAGACCAATGCCTTAAAACAACTAAAACAACAAAAAGGTGTCCCTCAGTCTGACGTGCACCTGGGGTGTCAGTAAATCCACCCTTTACCTCTTAGTTATCTTCTCTAAGCCTCTGAGATACTCCCAATGGTATCCTTGTACATTAAAAAAGTACAGTTTGGAAAACTTCCTCTTGGTAGATATGCAGAGAAAAACAAAATCAGCTCTTTGTATTTCAAAGGTCATTTGAAAAATATCTGAGGATCCTTAAGGCAAATTTTCATGCTGGTTTGTCTGCAAAGCACTATTCTCATAACATCTTATGCATCTTAGCACTGGTACAATGACTTTCTTTTATGATCCAGGAGTGGGTCAGAGCTAATTTTGCTCTTTCTTACTTTATCTGCTTTTGTATTTTGATACTTGAAATTTTTACGGTTGTGTATAATATTGAGCTATGATATGTCTAACAATAAATAAGATACTTTCTTATTTACTGCCTTGTTGGGCTATTGGTTTCATGCTATCCAAAACAGATCTGCTCTTCCAGTTCAAAGAACATTGTTCCATAATTGAAGCTACCAGCTTGGAATGGTGTGTTCAAACCAAAAATATTCTCAAGGTCACTGAATGCACAGTGAGAAATGTGGACCTGTAAAAAATGGAAAACAACTTACTGAGATTTTTTAATGTCCTATGTTTTCATTCATTCATTCATTTCATAGTACATAGTTTAAATTATATATCAGTCTAACAGTATCACAACCAACAAACACATAACTTTCATACCTTTCTCCATTTTTGTATTTTAAAATGCTCATTGCTTATTTTTAATTGATATAATCTACGAGAGCTTTGTTTTCTGTTTGTATTCTGAGACGGTAGGAGAGAGAGAGTTATAAAGAAAGAATCTAATAAGCACATACGTATAGCACATAAAAATGTGCAGTTACCAGGTTTTGGCCTTTTTGTAACCTTGCAATATCTAAAATCCCTTTTTGTCCCTGCCTTTGGCCAAGAGAGCAGATGGATAATTACACTTCTCAAAAGATAAATTAAAGAAAGAATTTGGACCAACTGGGCTATTGAAATATAGTGCTAATGGAGGGTTGTGGAAAAATGGCCAAATAAGAGTCTCGAATGACCTTATTTTCTTCCCGGTGACAGTGCTTTCCAGATTAAAAGCTGTTTTCTTTTATTGAAATAGAATAGTGCCAAACATTGAACCTGCTTTGTAAGACATACATCAAGAGAGAAAATATTTCACCACAATGACATGACCTGACATTTTAAAGCAGATAACAAATGACATCTTGTCAATGG
Organism: Phyllostomus discolor; assembly: GCF_004126475.2. Lineage (NCBI taxonomy): Eukaryota > Metazoa > Chordata > Mammalia > Chiroptera > Phyllostomidae > Phyllostomus > Phyllostomus discolor. The sequence continues at coordinate 92,738,130 of NC_040903.2, forward strand.
CACCAATTTATTATTTCCTCTCTTGTACCTTGGTGCCACAGCAGGATACAAATCCCTTTTAATCATGGGATCATGTTAAACAAATTTTTGCCGGCAGAGACTATACAATGCCCTCATAGTTTCTGACTATCCTGACCTCTTAGCTGTCCTCACTGTAGGGTATAAAGAAAAGGCTATGCTAAATTTTTCATCGTTTTATTCCATTTCAGATCCAATTATGTGAGGGTCTTCCATCACTTACATGGGTGGGTATGCTATAACATGCAGTGCCACACATTAATCAGACCCTTTTTATCCAGCAGACACTAGTGCTAAATCACATTACTCCAAAAAAGGGACATGAAGTAGATGCAAATGTATAAGGAGGGCGCTCTCTTTTGAGCAGTTACAATAGGAGGTGACTTGCATGGGTGGTCTTCCCACCAAGTCCAAGAGCGCCTCAGAGTACATTTAGTTTTTCATGCTTTCTAACACATCTCCCCCCAAAGGACCCGCTTCTTCCACTTGCTTTAATGTCCCTCTGCCAGTTTATATCATAGAATCTACCACTTTGAACAATGCCCTGGGCAATGACTTTCTAGTTGAACTGTTGTAACTAATTGGCCTGCAAGCTGAAAAATGACCAGCTTGACACTTGTTCAGCCCTCTCAGCAATGAAAAGTCTGTCTTTATTACAGCAGTCTCTTACCAGCACACAGGACAAAGACATCAGATGCTGAATATTTCTGACTGATGACTAGATCTCAGAGAAACAGGAAGATTTTCACTACTTAGCAATCTTAATGCTATTTGGATTTAGAATTTTCTTAATAATATTGTAAATTATATTTAAGTTGTAGTTTCAGACACCATCATGAGTTGATTATGATTTCAGCAGACATATGAAAATTATGCTATAAGTTTAAAAATTCATTTGGAAAAACTGATGAAGACTAGAAATTTCTTTCTTTTAGCCAATATGGGGTAATTTTATAGTTTAACACAGCCATAGTTTAAAATGCCACTTTGATTTTTTTAATTATGTGTGCTTGGGCAATTTGTATAACCTTTTAAAAATATTGGCTTGTTCCTTTACAAAGTAGGGGTATTGTTATTACCTATTTCATAGATTTGGCACCAATTAAATAAGCTAATATCTGTAAAATATCAGGCATAGTGGCTGACAATGCTAAACTGTCAATAATTGTAGACATACTTAGAGCAAAACAAAACAAAATTTAGTTCTGCTTTGCCTTCTTCCAACAATTGATTTGGATGAATAATTTCCATTGCTTTAGATTCAAACAGTGGATTTAGAAGATTTGTTGCAAAAAAAAAAAACATAATCTTCTTAAGAAAGTCTTCCATAAAATGTCTTATAGTTAGCCTAAAACATGTATTATGTGTTTTGTTGTATGTTTCGTATTAAAAACTTCACTGCAAAAATAGTGACTGCGTTAAGACGATTCCATGATATCAGTGAAGGGCACAATCATTTCACTGAAGAGAAAAGATCAAAAAGGTTTGAGGGCTCTGCTTTCAGAGTATTGGCTCCGTCTTCCAGCCCCCACTGTAAAGTGAATAAGTAACACACAGGTCTCACCTCACGTAAACTTAGGCCCTAGGAGGTCTGATCAGACGGCTTCACTCATTTCAGAGTAATGTGATTGTGTGAAGTAATTCTAATATCTTGACTTTCAATTAAAATAGTTTTGTTGATAGTGAACAGATTTTGGGAGGAGGAAACACATATAAATAAAATAAACAAATATCTTAGTGACTTACGTCAAATCATCATTTTCTAAATTAGCTTATTAGTTAGTCCATAAGAAATGAAGGAGATAAGTTTCATAATTCTTTTGTGGCTGTAACATATACTCTTTCTTTTACTTCTAGTTTTCAGAACAAAAAGGGAGAAAAAAACCCTTAAAGCAAAAACCGGGTGGCTGTGAACTAAAATAACTTCTATCTTGAACTGTATAATTCAGACTCAAGTGTTCATACATTAGTTAAGTTTTTTAAAACATTTTCACTTGTTTCTTAGACTGACTTAAATAATAGCAATTTTAAAGTATATTATTGTAAGTTACCCATGAGCATTCTTAGTGTATTTTGGATTCAACTGATTGTTTCACTAGAAATCTTATTTGTTTTTATTGATTGTTGGTTTGGGATAGTGAACATCAGTTATAATAGTGAATAAGATTTCAGATGTAAGGAGGCAAGATAGTCAAGGGTTTAAGGAATAAAGGGTGTGGTTGAATTTAAATTGAGGTATTGTTTTGTGTTGCATCACCTTGCACTTCTCCCTGAATATAGAGACAAAAAAAAACCTGCGAACCAAAGCATCACAGGTTTGATTCCCAGTCAGGGCACATGCCTGGGTTGCAGGCCATGGCCCCCAGCAACTGCACATTGATGTTTCTCTCCCTCTCTCTCTCTCTCTTTCTTTCTTTCTCCCTCTCTCCCCTCTCTAAAAATAAATAAATAAAAATCTTTAAAAAAAAAACAAATTCTTTATTTTTTCCTATAATACCTTTTAACATCCTCTATTTGTTTCAGTGGTGTGATAATTTTTTCTTAAGTGGACTTTGTAACTTAGAATCATACCTAGTCTTTATTTACCAAATGTAGTTTTTGTTCTCTTCTTTCTTTTTGCTTTGTCTTCTTTCTCATTTCCATTGAAACAAGGAAAGTTGAGTCCCACTAAACCTCATATGCAGATTACTGAAATAACCTCTTCACATGCTTTCACTCCAGTCCGATATGACTTATTCTGGCTGCAGTGGTCAATAGCGGCCAGGGGCCCCGCACGGGAAGCTGTGGCGTGGCAATAGCAACCAAAGAGCAGTCCGCCTAGCAGCTTCATGCTCCAGAAGGATAGGTAAGAATGGAATGGGGTCTCTGGGCATGGATTTGGATTTCAGTCTTTTTGGAAACAAGAGGATTTCTGTGTTTTTGGAAGAGAGCTTGGCCTGGAGTTGGGGAGTCTCTTGTTGCCCCAAATTGTATAACATTTTAATAAAGACCTTTTTCCTCCTCCACCAATCTTCGTTTTATGCCTGTGTTCAGCAGTGGGCAGCTGGATCCCACTTTGGTTTGGTAAAAACGGCACTAAAAAAAGCAATAACAATCCTAATGAAAACAGAAGCACAGCTACATCTCCACTGACATTTACATATAGTAACAAAGTCTGTTGATCTTTGCAGCATTCGCCTGTTACAGACCAGATACATCAACATTATAAAAAAAATCTTATCCAGGGTATTTAACACATGAGAAATGTGCTCAGAGGTACTTCATTTGAACTTTCAGTTCAGAGCTACTTCGTTTGCGCTTTCAAATTCCTTAGATGTGGAAAGTCTAGTGACTTTTGAAGCAACTAGCCCCATGCCTAAAGTAAGGCACTCCTTAGATTTTCAGTTTTTTTGCCACAGGGTTTTCATGTATTACTAATATGTTCTCTGTAACTGTGAGAAAAGTTGCTCTTAGTCTTGTAGAATATTTAACAAGCTTGGAAAAGTTATAAAAGTACCAACATTATATTGACTTCTGCATTATAGTGACAGGTGACTCAACACCTAGATCTTATCTAATTTAGAGGATGAGTGAATGATTTATGAGTTCAGTAAATGGATTCTATATGGGATATAGAATTCAGGATGTGTGTAGGGTGGATGAAGAATACTACTTTAAGAAATTTTGTCTGGAAGGGCAAAGAAGGACTGGGATGGTAGCTCAAATTTAGGTCTTTGGGACCAGGGATGGATTATTTGAGGATGAGAAATTTCAAATATGTTTAAAGATTAAGTCAAAGAAAGAGTAAGTAAACATGATATCTAGGATGTAGCTGAGAGGGGGTATTACTAATAAAATAAATTCCTGAATGAGATAGTGAGGGAAGTGATCAAGAGTAGAGGTGAAGGGTTGACACTGAGCAAAAGGACTGGCGACTTTGTTTCTAAAAGTGGGAGCCAAGGACTAAGAGAAAGGGCATAATTCGATAAACCCTGGTGTGGAGGTAGGCAGATAAGATAAAGTATACTCGACAGGCTCAATTGAGTATTCAAAGTTGAAGGCAAAAATCAAACCTCAGATTAAATAGAATTCAAATAGATAAATTGGCTTATTGAGAATGGTGAAGGTTTGGAGCTGTTCTGAAAGGAAAGGGAGAAAAAGAGGCTTGTTAAAATAATAGCAAATTAATAGTGTGGGGCTAGCTGGAGCTAGGTCTGTAGAGCTTACAGAGTTGTGTTGTTTTCCTCAGTAACTCTCAGAGACTGAGAAGAAAGTAGGCATTAAATTATAGGAATAATTGAGATGATAGGTTTTCCGCAGTGGATACTAAACTGGTGCTAGATTTTCAGATATATGATTTCAGGTTATTCTTATATCAAATCTGTGTTGACTATTTTTAATTTTCATTTTACAGACCATAACATTGTAAATTTTAAGTAATTTGCTGGCGGTCACACAAGGTAGTCTAGCCCAGGTTCACTTGGACATCAGAAATGTATGTTCTTTGCACCACAGTTAGTCATAGAAATGGAGAAAGCAGAAAGAGGTTAATCCATACTGGGGAGTGACGGTGGGAATGCAGTGGGAATGTTTGGACATAAAGCTGATAAAAAGAAAGTCTTTGGCTCATTTCATGTGGTATGTAAAGGACAAAAACATGTTATATATCTGTTCAGGGTCTGGAGAGAACAGTGGTAACTTGACCACAGTCCGAGTCATGGCAATGGCACCTGGCTTCGGGGAAAGTTGGTAGTTTCAGTTTCAGTGTGTCGTGTTTGAGCCATAACACGACATATAACTAGAAACATCCAGGTAGCTATTAGGATGTTCTAGGGTTTGGGATGTGAGTTTGAAAGAGATATGGTAGGGGATAAATATTTGTATCTCAATTTGCCTGAGAAATAATTGAGAGAATGAATGAAATTCCCATTGTAAGAAATATAAAAAGAGAAAGAGGAGGGACAGAATAGAGTATACATTTAAAGTTGAATGGCATAAATCCAAATTTATAACAATAAATATATAGGAAAGGAACATCTAAACTAGTAAGAGAAGTAGGGGAGGGCTGGGCCATATAAACCAAGAGAAAAAGCTTGATGTTTCAGAGCCTAAGAACAGAAAGTGGGACTGAGGACTAGATATTGCCACCTTTCATTATATGACTATTGACTTCAGAAAGAACAGTTTCTGAAAGAGACAAAGAGAATCTAGATTACAGGATTATATGCATACTCATATGCATATTTATTTACATAACAAACACATATTTTGGTCACAAATTGAAAAAATGTAGTTTTCAAGTTTTCAACCTTTATTACTTCCTTACGCTGAGGTACCACTTGCTTGATGACGGACACATTATTCTGGGTTCTTGATGGATTTTTCTTTGTTGGCACAAGTATTTCCCATTCATTTCCAGTTTCACCAAGTCACGTGCCCATTTCTCAGGTCCCTCCTGTTGTTTCTTGTCCTGCTTGCATTTCTAAATTCCAGGGAACCGCACTGCCACTAACAGAGTGGTTGGAGAGGAAGGACGCTGTCTCCCTCTCACCTGAAGTCCACATTTCTCCCATGGTAACCTGCCTGAGTATATTTCTGGGTGGACACCTCTCTGGCCTTTGTCCTCTTAGTTCTGTTGCCATAACCCCAGCCCCACCATTGTTCCCTGAGGCCCGGTTTCGGTCTCTGTAGCTCTAGCCACGTCTTCCTGGGCCTGCTTGCCAATAAACTGTCTGTTTCTCTCTGCCTTTCTGAAGACTGTAAATGCACTCAGTTATCAGTGGTTACCCTTACTGCTCTAAAAGGTCCTCTTTACTTCTTCTGTGGGGCTACTATGACAAGGGTTCCAGCCAGGACAAAGAAGGTACAGTCCACACAACCTAAGAATGTGGGCACAGACCTGGCACCAATAATACCTTTAAGTCTAGTTTCTTCTCTTTTCTCTCCTGCCTGTCTTAGCTCTGAGAATTCTTTATGCGGTCATATAACTAAAAGAAAAATATCATCTCTATGTTTGTTTTGCCTCCTCAATCTATTTTTTTTGTTCTATATCCAATGAATCCTTTTATAATTAGAAGCAAAGAATAAAGTTCTTCCCCCCACCCCTTCGATTGTTTGTTTTTTCCTTTTTCCCACCTAGTCTACTTATGACAACTGCCCCTGGGGCAAAACCTAGCTTTGTCTCTCAGTCAAAAAGGGAGACTCAGATGGGAAAATGGAAAATATATGCTGTTCATTACATAACATTATTAATCTTCTTTATCACATTTTGTTCCAGAAAGGCATTTGTGGCAGGCTTCATATATTTAAATAAATTAAAGTAAAAAGTAACTGACTAGTGGGGGAAAGAGGAGAGAAGGAAACCTGAAATGAATTACGAGTGCCATAAAGGTGTCCAAATTTACTCGAAGTAGGCCACCTGTCTGACTCTTCGGTTTTGAAGCAAGGGAAAGAGGGCAACATTACTGAAAACAGGTTGCTCAGTGCTCATAAAAGTAAACTCACCTGTTGCTTAGAAGAAGCACAATTATTTCTGGCACCAGGTCCAGAGAAAAATTTCTCCATTGAGTCTTCATAAATAGGACACTGTGACTTAGTGAAATGTCCTCAAAAAATTGTTGTAGTAACTACATCAAAGTGTTTATGGCACTGTTTGTTACAGAGACCTTTGGTGCAGGCTCCGGGCATAGTGCCAAGGTGAAAGCACAATTTACCAGAAGTGTTTCTGTGAGGACAACATTTTGCTGTCTGCGTGTGCGATTCTCTGTTCATCAGGCTTAATGCATGGTTTTGGTTGGCTTTAATGCTTCCTCTATGTGGATCAAATTACACTTCAAGAAATCTTCCACGGATATTATTCTCCTAACTAAAGTTTTGATGGGTACTGAGCGGCAGTATTTTGTAGTTGGACTCTATAACAACTGCTTGGGTTGCAAATACTTTGCGTTATTAATGAAGAATAGAGCCTTGCACTTCATTGTTATGTGGCCCAGGAGTAAACCAGCGTTTCTGAGGAAGGAGGAGGTGACTCAAAAGGAGCTCGGATAATAGCTACCCCATTTCTACTCAGAAAATGCCTCTTGGGAAAAGTTGGTCCAAAATTTCCTCATGAGGCAGTTTGGAGTCTGCTCTAACTCACAGATTAAAAGCCCCCTTGAATCTGTCCACAGCAATTTCAGCCTGAAAAAGCAAGTATATGGTTGCAAATCATATATATAATAAATGAGTCAAGATACATCTAAAATTAAATTGTAAGCCAAGTATGTATTGCTTTGTGTACCTAACAAAAATAAGAAAGTTATTTTAATTGAAGTTGATTAGCACTTTTGGGGTTTAGCAATTAAGTAGTACGTATACTTGGAGTTTTAGAATCATAAAAGTTAAATTCATTTTTAAATAATTTGGTTTTGCTATTCTAAAATTAAAGTTCTTAAAAATGGAATTAAGTATGTTGATGTATTTTTATTTCTTTAGCGTGGTATGGCAAAGAACACTGTAGAATCACCTGTAGTAAGACTGGTTGCTGTCCCATACTGTATCCAGGCCTTCTGAAATTAATGTTTAGATTGTAAACTTCACCAAGGTAGGGGACAATTTCTCCCTGATTGTTTTATACTTGGCCCTCAGCACAGTGCCTGGCACATTGTAGATAACAGTGGAAACAGATACTGTTATTACATTGAACATTATTTTCTAGTATAATAAAGAATATAAAAAATTATAATGAGATGTAGGAGTTTTTCTGTAAATATTATGCTTTGGAACATATGAGGTATGTATATTTGCATTAAAATAGTATCTATTTTTAATCAGTGACTTTTAATGTCCTCTTTAATTGAAAAAGAGTTTTTTCCATCAATGATATATCATAGTATATGGAGGAATGATGTAACAAATATCACATTTTTACTAGGCACTTTTGCTTATACTCCTTTGAAATCAGATGTCTCTGGATATATGTTTCTGAACAAAATATATAACTCAATTACGATCCAACTTAGTTGTTGCAAAACACAGAAAATTTTATTGAAACATATTGGAAAACTTTATATAATGGGGGGAGAAAAGCAGCTCCTAGCCCTGGCTGCTGTGGCTTGATGGACTGAGTGCTGGCCTGTGAACTGAAGGGTCAATGGTTCGATTTCCAGTCAGGGCACATGCCTGGGTTTTGGGCCAGATCCCCAGTAGGGCTCACGCAAGAGGCAACCACACATTAATGTTTCTCTCCCTCCCTTCCCCTCTGTCTAAATATAAATACATAAAATCTTTTAAAAAGCAGCAGTGCCATAAGTTTTAGAAGGTGATAATTCTGCATTTGAGGTCATTATGACAATTAAATACAGGAAATACCTGCTGTTTCTTATGTTCTTAGATGATCTGTTCATGTTGCCGTGTTGCTTTTGTGAAGTTGATTAAGTGCTGAATATGAGACTAAGTGTTGTGGTAGTCCCAAAGGCCAAAATTAGAACCTTGAGTTTAAGTCTCGGTGAATCAGGTTGCCATTTGCTTAGTTTTGGTCATTGTCCACCTAGAATGGCATGAGTAATAGAGATTTTTATCTCTGAAGGATATTCCTGCCAGCACCCCTAACTGTCGCATGTTAAATATGGGATTTGGCAGGTGCAGAGATTTTTAGTCACCTTCAAAAAGCCGTATGAAGACTCCCAAGCCAAACAGCTTATACACTAATAAAATCAACATCCAAACCATCTGCCAGTGGAGCAAACCTGTCAGTCACCTTTGAATTCAATTGGCAGTGTTTCTAGAAGTGGATGATTTTGAATATCATTTCTAACCCTTAAAAATGACTTTTTATTTACCTGGCAAATAAGGTGATTCTAGGCAAAATTATGAGATTAAAAAATGTCTTCAGCCTCTTCCAATGGTTCTATCATTGCCTGCTCCCCTATTGCCACTTTATCTCCTGCACACTCCTCTTAACACCCATCATTAATTTATTAATTTCTGGCTGTTGTTGTACCAAACAATGTCCAAAATGAGTTGATGCTTCCATCTACTTTATCTCCTCTTAGCCAGCATATGTTTTTTAGGACTCTGCATATAAGTGATTGTATGTAGTAATTATATCAGGTAAACCAATTCTTGATGATTACCCAGCAACTCATAATTCCTAGGATGAAAATGGTTTACCTACATAAAATATATTTCTTCCCTCTCTAAAAGTCTTAAAGTGTTAACAGAATTTTTAAAATGCTTCTTTGTCTCTAGTCTCGTAGGACATTGTTAGTTTCCTCCAGTGCCCCTGCAAAGACAGGAATTAACCAACATTGGGATATTTACTCCGTTATCTGGCTAACCCTGTTGGGAAACCTGTGTTGACAAATGACTCTGCTAGAATTTGGCAGTGGTGGCAAAAGGTCCAAGCCACTGAGGTTGGCAGACTCTTTGAAATTTTAACAGGACATAATTCCTCACTCAACTGCCTGAAACTCTTATTCATTCAGTGGGACACTAGAGTGAATTTAATAACAACAACAAAAATTCAGCTGTTAGTGTGTGTCTTTAAATTAGGGGCTACTTGAATCAGAAAGAAACAAAATTGGTGTTGACTTGTATTACTTTATATTTTATTTTCTAACTTTTTAAAGGAAAGGAATTAGGTATAGAGAATCCTGTAATATTTATCCTGTCTTTCAATCAGAATGAAGTATCCAATTATGTCTTTTGCATAATGTAAAATCTTCAACATCACAGAGAACACATTTTAAATTTATGGCTCAGAGGGATTTCAATCATCTTTGGCATTCAGCACTCAAGGCATTTGAGAATATTTATTCAGAGCAGTATAACAGAAAGTACACGACAGATTGTGATTTAAATGCTGTACTTTTTGCAACAAATATCTGCAGTACAAGCTTGGAATATGTGTGAAAATAAGGATGTATTGTGAGTACTGCCCATTTTGACTACACACTTTACTAAGGGAAGTTTCACATTCTTCTATTTAACAGGCCTTTTCTCAGCACAGCTTGACACTGTGTTCACAGAAGACACACACCAGGTGCGATGTTTTGTGTCCATGTTAAGGTATGTACACCTCCATGTAGAGACAAGTTCTCTGTTCAGTAGAGGCAAATAGAAATAGTTTAATAGTAAATTTATTTTTTTGGTATATAACCAAACAACAAGGCAGAGGATAGACTGGAGGGTCAGTTTCTAGGGAGCTAAGAAATTGTAATAATCCATGAGGCCTGAAGGAGGCTTCAACTAAGAGGGGATGGAGAGGTAGAAAGATTGACTTAACATTGGGGAAAAGGGAGTTAGGAAGTTAGGGTTTTCTAGGAAGGTAAGGAAAAATTGGCAGTCCAGGCTAAGAAATAGACAGTAGCAAATAAATGGGATTAAGGAAAGACATACAGCATTGAATGGGAATTTTTTCAAAACGTATATTTAAGAAATTAGAAAAAAGTAGGCATTCAGAGAAAATTATATCAAGGACAATCAGTCAAGAAAAGTTAATCACAGAGTTCAGGATGTTGAGGTGAACACAGCTTGGCTAGTACAAACACTGAGCATAAGTTGGCCTTGCTACTCAAGGTCATGGGGAAATAGAAGCCCTATGGCCTTTAAGAAGAGGATAGCCTATTTGCAACAAATAAAAACAAGAAGATAAAAGACTGTTAAACAAAAATAATTTGATGGTTGGAAATAGGAATAAATGTTTTAGATGTGGCAAAACATTTGGAAACAGTTCAGTTGAATTTGGAAATTAGGATCTCTTGTGATGTTCTGTGTGGTTTTATTGGAATGGTAGAGATGGAAGTCAAATTCCAATTGACTTGGTGATGTGGAATTGGGAAAATTAGAAAAGCAAGTGTGGGAAATTTATTTTAAATAAGCTGGTGACTAAGAGAAGAAGGGAACCTGTCTCAACTTGATGGACAGAGTTCAGAAAAGGTGCATTTATTAATTTAAAAAATATGGAAAGAGAGGGACTGACTATATTTCTATGATGAAAAGTAAGAGAATGGTGTAGCTAGAATCTCTGGAAAAGATGAAAAAAAACCGGCGGGTGAATCAAGAAGGGAGAAGAGTGTACGGATGAGAGTGTGAATGAACCTTAGGAGGGTGGAACATGGGTGCTCTTAGGTACAGACAAGAACTGGGGAGGGAGGTGATTGGGTACTTTTCCCACTGATGACTTCTATTTTACTTATGAAGTAATCAGAGATATGCTGATAGTTAGACAAATAGAAATCCTGTAGGGAACTTGTGGAGAGAGAATACCTGAAGTGAAATACCAGTAACTTTGAGTAAGTAAGCACCTGCTTAAGGATAAGTACTCTAGTCACTAAATAATCTTTGAGAATGGTGGCTATTTTGAATATTGCTCTCACTGGTGCTCATCACCACGCTATGAGTCCTACAAAAATTACTGAGCTCAGCCTCTGTGACTGGAACTGTATTAAGGTCTAGTGGGTTTCACAGGACAAGGGGAAGAAATGGCTTTTCTATGAGCTATGCTTCTTTTCTATCAGGTAGCATTAAAATAAAGCAAAGTTTATTTAATTCCATTATTGAACAGTATTTCATTGTCATATTATTCCATTTGTTGTTCATATGTGACTGATTCTTGGGTTCCCTGCACTTTCCTGGGCATATTATCTGTATATTGTTTTTTTTAAAGGATCCATAATGAGAGTGCTTTGTTTTTTCTGTGTAGGCTTTCAGACAGAATTACATAGTTTGTTTCTCACTAGTGTCTACTGTGAGCAGCTCTGTCCACATTTAGAATTGTCAGTAATGAGTGTATCCAAGTGGTAGCTCCTGTACAAGATCAGTAACCATGCTACTGACCACAAAGCTCATTCTATGAATTCAGCAGAACAATATTCACATATTTTTAGTTGATCAAGTAATCTTCAAATTGTTTTTCGAGCATCTACCACCACAACATTTCCTGTATCTGTAATGTTTTCAATCATTATCTTTTCACTCAGCTACTTTAGAATGTCTGCCTTATCAAATTTTATGAAATTAAACTGCAATCATTTAATCTTTGTCATTATGCTGATTTATTTATTTATTTATTTATGGCACATGAATACATATTAAATAATGGAAATATAGTTAGTAAGTTCAAAATAGAATTTACTTAACTAGAATGACAGTAGTTGCCTGAGAGAAAGTTCTAAAAATAGTTATGTTTTCTGTTTACTCATCTGATATTTCCTAAAAATCACAGTGGAAATGATTAGTTCCCCTCATTTCCCTGTGAAGCATCCATTCCCCTCCTTTGCCCCTAGGAAGTGGTGGATGTTTAGTTCCAGTGGATCCATTCCACCTCTGGCAGCATGAAAGGAACTCTAGCTGGTTTTAGCCATTTGGCATAATTCACACCTCCTCACTTCAGTGAGTGCCCAAGACACTTGAACTAGGTTGGGCCAACCAAAATGGAATGCAGGGATTTTATTTTCTGGTTTAAGATTTTATTTTTGTTCCTGTGAAATGGTGTTGGGTTTTGACACTAGAACCTACTGAAGCCTAGCAGAGGGTGGAGTTGTGGGGGAGCCAACAGGCAGGAGAGCAGAGTTCAGCCCACCATCAAAATAAGTCAAGTTGCCCTACTTCTGATCACTTCAAGCATGTGAGATGATAAAACCGCTTTCTAGTTTGCATAACATCTTCCTGATTATTATAAAACCCTGTTATATAAAGTAGGGTGATAGAAACCCTTTGGGGATAAGCACACTGATGGGTAATCCCAGGTCAGTGTTTTTGTTTTGTAAATGAGGATAATCATACTTCATTGCAGTGTTATAGTAAGAATTGAAATTATATATGTAGAATAACTACCAACCAGTACACCTATTGTCACAAGATACTATTAGGAGTACAACATCAAGTAAGAGAGTTTTGGACACAATTGCCTCACTAAAATACTTCTTTAGGTTGATTTTGAAAAGTCTGGACTCACCCAACTAAGAAGCAAATCTGTGCAGATAAATGGGAGACTTACTGGCTGCATACCCATCAGCACTGGAAATGGTTTTACAGTATTCATGTCCTGGGAATTTCTGTGCCTACTGAGTGAAACCTCCTTTCTGACTCTTACCACAATGCATACTACCAGTTTCTCTGAGTGGGCATCTGTATCAATATCCTTATTATATTCCAGATTTTCTGCAAAACAAATGCAGACTTCTCCAACCTAAATTTTTTGCTTAAAATACTAAAAAACTCAACTCTCCCTAGTTAGCAAGCACTGGATCTGGTTCACTAACCTCTTAGCTAGAACTGTAATTCTACAAAGTGGACAGATAGCCTGCCACCTCCTCTTTGTGAGTTCTGGGACTGTCTGGAGACTCCTGAAGAGTCTATGCAGGAGACAGGGCACTGGCTAGGGCTAAAGTCGAATTTGTCATTCTCCTTGTACACTGCAGTAGAACCTGAAAACCACTCCACCATCCCTTCCTTGGGACCTATCTCACATCAAGGTTAGATGTTTTGGAACCAGCAATACTATTCTTTGCATCTTTTTCCCTTAGGCATGTTACTGAGAGAACGTGGTGGACTTAACGATTGAGTTCTTTCAGATTCAGAAAAAAAGTTAAATTTACTGACAATTATTAATGTTTCCAGGAAGCTTCAGAGTCTTGAATGGATTAAAATACATTTTACTAAACTATTTTATTTTGGTTTTTACCTTAAAAATGTTTAGCTATCATATTAACCAAACTTATGTGCCAGTGATTTGGAAAAAAAAAAAACTATAGGCATTTTCTCATGCCAAAGAAGACATACCTTAAAGAACCGTGTTTGCATTTCTTTCGTAATTGCAGTATTTGGGAAGGTTAGACTCCTTCAATATAGAATCTGACTAAATCAACAAGTAGATAATATCAATAAGAAAAAGCCTAAGATTTTTTTGTATTTCTCTTCATTATAGAGAAATTCCTCCTTTTCAGAGGAGGAATAAAAAGTAGTGACCTAAATATAAGAGATATATTAATTTTGCACTGTGAGAAATTTAATAAGAGAAAAACAGGAAAAAAATGAAGGAAAAATTCCACTGTTTTAAATATAGCTGTCTATAAATTTCTCATACTTATTCTATTTCACTTTAACTTAGAGATGTATGTAAAATTACCTTATGTTCTCTAAAATGATCTGATAAATTTAAACATTTTTTTCCTCTTGGTTGTAAATCATAGAGCATTCTTCTTTTGTTCAGTAAGGAGCAAATTCCAGTTATGCATATAAAGTTTATATCTGCATTTTTCTTTGGATGACTAAAGGACTCTGTTTCTGTTGTAAGTTCCTTAGAATGATTCTGATGATGTAATTAGATTTATGAGTTAGAGATTCTCTTTCCAGTTACTCTGGAAATTCAATTGAAGTGGTCTTCTGTATGTATAATTCTTTCTTTTTCAGACCTTGAGTCTGGGTGATACTTAAAAACTTAAGGAAATAAAATCCAATGAGAATTGCCTGTGTATTAATATAAATTTCATAATGTTTTGAGCTGAGAAAACCAAGGAAATTCCATTTCCTGACATATGGGCTCACAGGGTATTCTGAAGATTAATGTATCTCTTTCATGGCACTAAGGTACATTTAGAGCACTAAAGAAGTCATTTACTAAATGGTGCCCTTGGGACTTGAAAGAGTTAATGTACCTGTCACAAGGTGAGCAATGTACTCACAAATGTACGCAAGAACCAGTACTGAAGCTTGTAAAGAACTGTGAGAATGTGGGTTAAAAGCAGTGGCTAGCCCATACCTTTATTATTCATCACTACAATCTTTAATTAATGTATTTGCTGGTGTTCAGTAGGTGCCTTATAAAAGTTCAGGCAAATGAGAATTTTCTCACTTTTAAAAGTGAAAACATGAGGTGCTACGAACATTGATCAGAATAAAAATATTGTAAATGTGTAAATGCTATCTAAATGGCTTGGATCTCTAGAATAAGGCAAATTATTGAAAAGCAGACCTTCACTCCAAAATGTTTTTCTCCCAAATTAAAATTGGGATGACATTGAACACTCTGAAGATTTTTTTCTAAAAAATTGTATTTTTAAAGATAATTCTAAGCAAAAAACACAATATGTAATATTAGGTGATAAAGTAATGATATAAAGCTGAATATAGAATATAATCACAATTTTATTAAATATGTAAGATATAAAAACCTAAAGAAAATATAACAAAGTATTAAAACCTTTATCTATAAAAAATCTTTACTTCTGGGTATTAGGATTACAAGTTGTGGTTTTATTTTCATATATATATTCTGTTTTCTCTACATTTTCTGCAATAAACCCACCTGTAAGACTTTTCTTGAGAGAGTTAATGTTGTTGAGAAAATGTGATAACAGGTTACTACTGGTGACCTTTACATGTTAAATAATGTTGCCATTTTCCTTTTGTATCTGAAGAAATTTGAGAATCACTCTATGCATGTGGGTTTGCCAAAAACAAAACGTTGGGTCCTTCTCGGAGATCCATGGAGAATGCAGTTACTCCTCACTGCCTGCTCCAAGTTTCTTGCTATGGAAGTTGGACACAAAGAAGAGGGAAATCTCTGAACCTAGATTGATGGCGGACCTAAAGCTTCTTGCCCCACACTTTTTCTCAATCTTCTTACCCTCACTAGGTGATAAAATCTACACACCTGTCTCGATTTCCATTTACATGCTAAAAACAACAATGCATATTTTTACAGAACACTCTCCAGTTTTCCCTATACAAATATACAGACAAATAGATGTACTTAGTATTCACTATAAAATGAGTACAACTTTTAACTGAACTCAAAGCTTCCCTAAAGTTTCTCCTCTTTTTGTTGTTTCCTTACTCAGAGAATGACATTGCCATCCTCCCAGGGGTCCAAAGTTGAAATAATGAAGCCATGCTTGACTCCCGGTATCTCCATTGCATAAATATCTCCCACGTATTTCTCAAATCTTTTTATTTCTTTTGAACTCATTCTTATAACCCCTGTCAGTGTTCTCAATTTATGTGACATAAATTAATATAACAACCTCTGGAACTCTCCCTTCATCTGGCCTCCTCTTTCCATATCTGTCACCCGTATCACAAGAAGAGTCATATGAAGTCATATTTCAGGCATCTATTTATCTGTTATTGCAAGTCTAAGCTCTTTCCACTAAACTTTTTGCTATGTATTGTAACAGGGCAACTTGGCCAGTGTTTTAATAATATTAAAACCTGAGCCTGCAGGGAGCCAGGGAGATGGGTGTGACTCTAACCTGTGATACTGTGTAGCCAGAGGGGCTTCCTACATCTGCAAGAGAGGCTTGGAGGCAGCTTCTGTGTCATGAGGCCAAGCTCGCCTGGACTAACAATGGCAGGTGAGAAAGGCAGAAGAAACCAGACTACTGGCATGTGTAGCCGATTGTGGGAGGAGTCAGAAATGGGGTTATGGGGGAAGATCCAGCTGGGATTTAAACCCCCAGTATGGCAGTCATACTGGAGCTTAACCACGCAGTTTTGGGAGCGGAGAGGAGGCTCCTTTGACCATGTGGCTTAGGAAGCAGGAACGCAAGATGTAACAGCCATGTGGAACTCTCTTTTAGGGGTTTGAAAGGATGTAGAAAAATTCCTCAGCTTGCCATTAGGATGAGGTTTTGGATTAAGAAGGGGAGACTAGCCAAGCTACAGACTTCTATTTTCTTTTCCTGAGATACGGTACCCCTGACTGACTTGGTTTGGCAAGGGGAGGCAGAACTGTGTGTGTTTGCAGGTGTTTTAAAGGGACTTTGGGGTTTAATGGCAACCTTCCACTATTATTCTAGGTCTGTATAACTTTTGAATAAATATTCTTTTCCTTTTCACCAAACTGGCGTTGAGAGCCACAGTTCATATCAGTGGTGGACAAAAAGAACCATAAAGTAACAAGACCCTCAGGGATGGGGAGGGGGCTCTTTTTGTCACAATATGATATGGACATTAGGGAAAGCTTTAATCATGTATTTGCAACATAATAATAACAATAATAAAATAAAATAAAAAATAAAGGTAGGCTTCTAATTAAATATAGTAGGCTGAACTTACTGCATTAACTTTCATCCCTTCCCTAAACTCCACAACAATAAACTAATAGAATTATAATTTTTATCTTCTTGATATAAACTCAAAAGAACAAATAATATTTACAATAAACTACCTGGAGAAAATGATAACTGATAAGTAGAACTGAGAAAGCTGCATGCTATGTCAGCAAGATTCTAAGAAGCAAAATACACACAGAGTCCTTCCCAAGGAGTGAAATGAACAGCACCAAGTACTTCTGGAAGTAAGGGTCAAGATTAAGCTATAATCTAATGAATTTGGGAGAAGTCTTTCTAAGAAACAGTTAAAATATTTTTTCATTGATCCTCTCCCCTCTTTGCATCAACTGGTCCTCAATGAACACTAGATGTTTGTATTAATTTGCCCCTAAAACTGAAGGATGCCCACTTTGGTGTGGGTCCTCCATGCTAAGCAATATACTGTGAACTTAAAGAGATAACACATTTAAAATTGAACAAGTAAATTGTTCCCCCTCGTTGTACACAAAGTTTAAAAGCAAAGAATTAGACGTAACTAATCATAATATTATATGACAAATTCTGTTATATAGCTATGAATTAAATGCAAATAATCTCTATAGTAAGGACCACAAGGAGAGGATTTTTGAGTTTAGCCTCAGAGGATATTGAACTTTGTAGAAATTTTAGGAAGGATCACAAAGGAGCAAAAATATTCAAATTTTAAGTAGGTCTACATAATAATGTTTGTGCTTATTATAAAAATGTTGGTAAACTGTAGGAACAAATAAACTGCCCTCCAAAAACACTTGTGCCACAGGTGCCAAGCACATAGAAAACTCTGGAGAAGGGATATTGCAATGACTCACTCGCTCACTCACTCAGACATTCACTGCATCACTCAATTCCAATGATCACCTTTAGTACTAACAACAATGTTGTCTATCCAAAGAAGAGTAGGGAGCCCAGAAAGTGTTCTAGTGGCTCAGTGCACTTCATGGCAAAACTGGAAACAGTGCCCATACACAGTTTCCTGCCACATGTGAATCCTCAGTGTATCTAGAATTATTTTATTTATTACCAATTTGTACTTAATATCACAATGGTAGATTTTTAAAATGTTTTTGTGACTTCCAAGTAGACTGTTAGCTCTTGAATGGAAAAGCCAGGAGTCTTTTGGTCTGTACCTTGCAAAATGCTTGAACGTATTATGGATAAAAGTTGAATGACAAATTTGATTCTAATTCCAATATCAATTTTTTTCATTCTTCCTTCCTTGTAAGGTTCTTTCTTGTCAATTCTTATATTACAAGGGCTGTGCTAGGGTCTCTGCCAAATATCCCAAATATTGGTCTCAGATTCTTGTCTTGCTCACCTCTATCTTCTGGGAAACTAGAAATGAGATTTGGAATTCTAGTCCTCAAAATTGCTAGGAAATATTAACTGCCACACTTAGTATACTACCACATCCCTTTATTTGCACAAAACGATACTACTACACCTCTTTATTTATTTCTCATGTTCATGAAAATGTCACCAGGCAGTGGCTTTAGTTGAATGCCCCCTATGTGCTAACCACTTACAGAAGTTGTTTGCTGAGGCTGCCATAACCACATACCACACCCTTGGTGCTTAAACCACAGAAATAGAATCTTACAGTTCTAGAAGTTCAACATCCAGGTGTTGTAAGGTTGGTTTCCTCTGAAGACTCTGAAGGATGGATCTCTTTCTAGGTTTTGGTGGTTTGTGGCCATCAGCTGTGTTTCTTAGGTTGTAGGTATATCACTCCAATCTATATCTTTATTTTCAAATGGCATTCTTCCACATAGCCTTTTTTTGTGTGTGTCTCTGTGTCCATATTTGTCCTTTTTATAAAATCAGTCACCTTGGATTAGAACCTAACCTAATGACCTTATTTTAATTGGATTACCTGTATAAAGATCTTATCTCCGAATTAAGTCACAGTCTGAAGTACTGGGAATTAAGCTTCAACATATGGATTTTCAGGGGACACAGTTCAATCCATAACAATGCTCATTGTCTGAAGAGCATTATGCTGAAATTCTCTAGACTGAGGGCATACTGGGCACATTTAAGAGTGAGGTTATCAGTTTGAAAAATTTGCAGATAAGGTACTTCCTCTTCACCAGACTCCATGAATCTTGTGGTTACGGATAGGATTAAGCCTTCTCAGCAGGAGCTTAAATGTGCTTTCTTTAGAAAATGAGAGTAGCACAGGAGAAAAATGAACTAATAACAGAGGTTCTCTCAAGAGAATGGCCCAAAGAATTATTATAATCTGACACCCACCATTCACTAGAGTCACTAGGTTCACACAGGTGGAGCTTCTAATCAGCATTTAGTTGTCCAGCTCTTAAATCCAGAGAGTCAAAGATCATCAGACTCTGGAAAATCCTTTACTAACAAAGACAGAAACTAAAACAAATAAACAAATATCAAAATACAAATAAAAACTTGGACAATTGAGTGGAAATACAGAAGACAAGACTTCAAAAAGTTCTAAGTGCAGGGTTTGAGAGGAGCTACAAAAGTGCAGTGGGAGATACTTTGGCGGATGATGGAGCTTTTCTGTGTTATGACTGTGGTGGTGGATATAAGACTATGCACTTGTCAAAACTTGCATACTCTAGACCACAAAGAATAAAGTTTATTGTATGTAAGTTTGAAAAGTCACCAGAATGTAAGTGAAATCCAGAATAGAATATAAACTGTAACAGATGCATCTAACTGCATTACATATGAATAATACCACCAGACTGAAGGAGTTGGTTCGTGTCCACTAAAAATGATATCTTGAAGTCCTTGTCTCCAGTCCCTATGAATGTGACCTTATATGGAAATGGGGTCTTAACAAAGATAATCAAGATAAAATAAAATAATTAAGCCCTAATCCAATGACTGGTGTTCTTGTGAGAAGGGGAAATTTCTACTCAGAGACAGATAATCACAGAGGGATGATGATTTGAAGATACCAGGGAGAGGACGGTCGTATCACCAGACTGATGAACCCACAAGCCAAGGAACACACAGATGGCTGGCAAACACTGTAAACTAGAAGAGGCAAAGACAGGTTATCCCCTAGGGCCGTCAGAGAAAGCATGGTCCCACAGTCACCTTGATTTCAGACTTCTAGTGTCTAGAACTGCGAGACAATACATTTGTTTTAAGCCATTCAGTTTTTGGAACATTGTTATGGCATCCCTAGGAAGCTAATGCAGTACTTTACTTTGGAAAATAACATTCTGACTGGATTCTATAAGGCTAATAACAAAAAGAAAACAGTGCACAGCATTGTACTTGAGTTAACAAATCTGTTTCTTTCAGGAGCAGTAGTATGGATTAGAATTTAGGAACTACTTCACAGGTATAATAGAGTTGAACAAATAAATATATTATAGATAATGTAGGGTGAGACTTCTTATTTTGTATAAAGATGTTACATATATGGAAAGAAGAAAAGCTAGATGAATGCTGATGTTAGATTAAAATTGGAGTTCTGAGCTATCAGTATAAATTAATGCTTATAAATAGTATATATACACATATAGATAGATAGATGATAGATAGATAGATAGATAGATAGATAGATAGATAGATAGATAGATAATAAATAGATAGGGAAATATAGATGTGTGTGTGCATGGTTTAATATACAAACAGGTGACCCTTGAACAATGCAGGGGCTAGGGGACCCAATTCTTCCACCAATCCTCTCAGTCAAAAATCTGTGTAGAACCTTTGACTCCCCAAAAACTTAACTGCAGTTATCCCTCAGTATCTGTGGGGAAATTGTTTCCAGGAACCCCTATGAATATTAAATTCCATGGGTGTTCAAGTCCCTCATATAAAATGGCTTAGAACAATGCATGTAGTCAGCCCTCTGCATTTGCTGGTTTTAATCCATGGTTGGTTGGATCTATGGATGTGAAACCTGGGCATACAATGGGAGGTCTGTACATTTATTGAAAAAAAATTCCACGTGTAAGTGGACCTGCACAGTTCAAACCTGTGTTGTTTGAGAGTGAACTGTACATATATGTTCAAGGTCTGTCCACTGAGACATCCTAGAAGCAATGGTAGATTTAGGGCCAAGATTTAGTTTCTAAATATGCTTATTCAATCAGTGTAAACACAAAATGAGCCTGGAAAATCTTGTTGTGCTTTCTGTGTACTTTGTGTATTTTTTGAAGTAAGGAAGTACTCAAAAATAGGTGGATGTCTGCTGAAAGGTCACTAAATCCAATCCAAAACAACTGCCTAGGACCAACCCTAGAACAATTAGAGCAAGAAAATGAACACTTATAATACTGGATTAAACACAAAGAATGGAATAAGTGTCCATGGGTCTACAGTCATGTAAATAAATAAGTAGATAAGTAAAAAGTAGAAGAGAAGACACAACTCTTTCTTACAAAATAATTCCGATTAATAGATGTAGAAGGCATGGGGAATATAAAAATCACAATTGGACATCACAATAACAATGATTGTCAACAATATCTACCCATAACTATGGAAGATAAAAGTAAGATACAACTGTTTGACATGAAACAGGATATTATAGCCTCAAGATATCCCCCCTAAAACGTTTTTAATACAAAGATGAAAAAAATGAAACTAGGCCATACTTTTACAGTGGATATAGAGGCAGATACCTCCTTATCCAAGCTATCAAGGTAAACATCAGTATCAGACCTGTCAATATGAGGCATTGCTAATACAAAATACTGAGAAGGGCACGTGACCTTGACAGCTTTCTCCAAAATCCACAGCCTCAATCTAATCATATGAAAACATCACACAAACACATACTGAGTATTATGTTACAAAACAATTGATCAATAATCTTTAAAAGTTAAAAAAAAGGCCAAGGAAAGACTGTCACAGACTAGAAGAAAGTAAAAAGACATGGTGATTAAATGATTAAGTGCCATATGGGATGCTGGAAGAGAAAAAAGTCATTAGAGAAAATAATTTTGTTAACTTTGAATAAAGTTAGTTTATAGTATTTTATCAAGATTAATTTCTCAGTTCGAACATTGTGTAATGGTTATGCAAGATGTGAGCATTAGGGGAAAATGAGTGCAGGTGAATGAGAATACTTAGCACCATTTTTGTCACTTTTCTGTAAATCTACAAAATAAAAAATTTAAAAAAGAAAAGTGCTAATGATATTCTCAAAGGGATAAGAAAATATATTGATTCATGAAATGAGCATAATACTATAAGAATAGCATTTATAGAACAAAATACTCTTTGAAAATTAAAATCATGAGAGTAGATAGACTCAGTAAAAGTTTTATAGACAAAGTTGAGGAAATCTCCTGGATGGTAGAAAAACTGATCAAGAGAAAATAGTGGGGAGAGAATAAGAAAATTAAAAGAGGAGTTCAAAAGATATAACACCCAAGAGAGAAGATAGAATAAGAAATTATCATATTATTATCAAAATAATTTCGGAAAATGTCCTAATTAAAAGATTCACAGAATGCCTTTGTTTATATCAGTACAATTTCACAGATATTTATTTTATTTATTGAATTATAAATGCATGGTACTACATCAGCTGAAAATAGATTAAAAAAGACACATTAATGTGAAATGCCAGAACACTTGAAGCAAAGAAAGGTTTTCAGAGAGAAAGAGAAAAAAGTCTTATTATAAAGGTTGAATATGTAAGAACCTTTTATTCTTATTGGACTTTTTAGTAGCAACACTGTAAGCTAAAATACAAAAGCTTTTCATCATAATACAACTTTCAAATTAGAATCTAAGCAAGATAAATTATACAGTTGTGAAAGCAAAATATTTTTTGATACAGGAAACATCTCAAATATTTACCTCTAATACACTTGTTTTAGAAATTCATAGGAGGATATACCTCATCAAACAAAGGAAATAAATCTGGAAGTGGAATTCATATAGAGTTGACCAAAAATGGCTTTGGTTATATTGGGGTAATGGGGAAATCAGAAGTATATATATGTGATCTAGAGGCAGCTATATGAAAGAATGAAATCCTAATCCTTCACCATGAGAGTTCAATGACAATTCTTACTATGTTAAAATATAAAAATAACAAAAACTGCAAGGTTTAGAAGTATGAAAGAAAATATTAAAATAATAACTTCAAAAAGTCAAATTTAGTAGCCTTTATGGTGTAATAAAAACACAAATATAGAGTTTTTAAACCTCAAAACAATGTTCCTGAAGAATCCTCACAAGTATTAAAAATTTGATAAAAAAGGAAATAACTAATTGGTTTCCAAATTTTAAAAAAATCCAAAGCAGCATATATTATTTTGGGGATATTTACTACATGCTACATGTTGTTCTTAGTACTTCACATTTATTAACTTAATGATTAATTTAAAATTTTTAATAAACTTGACATTATGTTAGAAGAAATTGTTATGTACCCAAAGTCACACAGTGAAATGGCAGTGACAGAGTGTGAACTCAGTCAGTCTGCAGAGCACACACTCCTAACAACAACACCCTGAAGTCTCCCATGTGATAGTCTATTAGCAGAATGCTGCTGTCGTGTGGACAGATACCTGGGGTGGTAGAAGACCCACATCTGGGTCTATATTCTGACTCTACCAGTTACCAACTATGAAGCTTTCTACAAGCCATTCGATTTCTATGACTTCAACTTTCTCATCTGTACCGAGAATAAATTCCTCTAAGTGCTGATGTTAGAAAGAAATAAAGTTATGCAAAGTCAAGCATAGGAACAAACTGATATAAAGTCAACATAAGGAATCGCACATTATAGGCACTCAATATATGTTAACTGATTTGAATTAGATTACTGAAATGGATATGAAGTTCAATGTTATATTAGTGCACTTGTAATTCTAAATTCTACTTATTGCTCCTTCAGGTTGTTGAAGGAATAGCCCTGTTAGTTTAAGGAAAGTTAAACCATGCACATCTTGTGATGATTGAAAGTAGATGGTCTAAATTTTCTTACATATATATTATTTTTCTTAGCATCACCTGAGGGCAATTATTAGTCAAGGCATCATGATATCTTTCACATTTTTTTTCAAAATGCTCCTTTTCCAAAAATAGTTTGTTGTTTGGAATTAATTCATGCATCTGACTTAATTGCACTTGTTAAAATTATCCTCTGGTTGTTCTGAATGAATAATAAATTCAGTCAATACTTTTGCACTCCAGGGATGAAATTTTGACAACTTCAAAGTAAATTTGGTTTTAAATAATCAGAGTCTACAAAAGTTATTGTAGAAGAGCAGCATTTAAGTTTTCAGGCTATTAAGACATTTTCATCATATTGGAGCATTTCCCAAGTGTCCAGAGAAAGAATTGTGCCTCAGGGTTGTAGTGAGAAAAAGGTACTCCATTATGATAAAATATTTGGAATACTGGGTTAAAGTAAGAGAGATTTCTTTTCTATGAGACTTTTCAAAGCCTCTAATATAGTAGCTTATATGTGAATCTATAATGGGGAATAAAAAGTACACTATTTCCCAAAATTAATTTGACCATGAAATCACTTTTGTTTTATTATGGTTGTTTGTTTGTTATTTGCTTCTGAAGCTTTCTTGAAAAACACTTTTTCTAGAAAACAAGAATGAAAGACCTAACTAATAGTAGTAAGAGGGTTGATGTTGGTTATTCAACTTTTTTATTTTCCTATTTTATTTTTAGTCCTTTCTTACCTATTCCTATTCCATAAAGCTGATATTTCTCTCTATTTCTCTCTATAACAGTAAGGGGTTTTTCCATTAATTACTCTTTATAACTTAATGTTTCTTTCATAAGTATTTTATATCAATAGAAAGAAAAAATCAATACAGAAAGCTAATGTGTAACTGAGTTGACATATAGTTGTATATAAAACTCAGTTAATATGAAAGCAACTTTTATTAACAATTATTCCCACATTTGTAATTCCAAATGTTAAAATAGTGTTGAATAATGGTTCAAAGTGTAGGTACTGAAGTGGGGTTTGGCATTAGGTCTGGGTGCGCAGCTTTCCACAGTTGGATTTGGCAAGTGCTGTGAAACAGAGATGGGGATCTGGTGTACTTCCTCATTTGGGTGGAGGAAGTTTTGAATTTCCCCCCCCGAAGAACATTTCCTCCTCAGAGAATGAATGGAACAATGTACGATATAATTTGTCTCTAGAAAAGCAAATTTATTTAAAACTTTTTATATAGTAAATAAAAAAGTTAATATAAGAAACTTGATTATGGAGTTTAGTAGTGAGTTCCTAACTTCCCATAATTGGAGTAGTTACTTTCTGACTTTTGAAATATGAAAAATGAAAAAAATAATCATTTAAGTGGTAGTAACAAATTATTATTATATTTAGAAGTATACTTGATCCTAAACTTACATACAAGTGGATATTCTAGGCAATTATCTGGGCCTATTGTGATAGGAAAAATGTTCAAAATGGCCTATCAATAAAATGACAGATTTTATATGATGTATAGAATGGACCCTGTATCTAGTCAAATATCTATAACTTTGAGGACATCCTCAAAATGATCTGTAGATAAAGTGCTACCCCAAATATCTAGCCCAGTCTTCTCCTTCTTATATTCCTTGCTGTAGCAATAAAAGTTAACAGCAGTAATGGGAGCAGTGTTTTCCTTTGTCTTGGTGACACTATAACTTAATACTACAGTCTCTCTCTCTCTTTTATTTTCCTGCTGGACAAATAAAGCTAGAACAGAAATCCCTACAGAAAGTGCTAGGTTTCAAGAGCAGGAAAGACATTTTGATATTAAGCCTCTGAGATAAACATAACAATAACAATATATATACTTCACATTTTCTTCATATAGGTTCTTTTTACAGCAAAAAAAACAAGGTGTTTTATAAATTTGGCTTAATTATTTCTAATGTACGATATTTGTAGAAATGTGTCATTGATTCCTTGATTTTATTTAATCTCCTGCATATAAATATCCTGGCCATTTTTCCTCTATAAAGAAAATATATCCTTCAACAAGTACTGCTCATTCATCATCATCCTTCTTCACATTTAAAGTTTAACTAATAGCAAAAAGCTACTACTGCATGGCTAATTTCACAATGTAAGCAGATGTTGTTAGAAGGACGTCTTCCACTGTTAGCCTCTGGCTCCTGTGACTGCTCTCCAAAGAACGGGAGGAAGAAACAATTTGGAGAACACAAGATGCTGTGTGCTGGGGGCACCAGACATAATAACTATTTGGGAGCCATTAAATTATAAGTGTCTATGAGTGTGACACATAATCTATCTTTTAAATGTATTTCAACTACAGATCACCTTTTATAAATATCATTTCTCATCATGAAATAACTAATATAATTTAACCCACATTTGTAGTTTTAATTTATGTCCTCTATGTAATTAGTTTAATTTAATTGACAGTCTTTAGTTGGAATTCTTTCCATTTAGCTAGAAAGCACAAAGATTAGCGTGTGGGTCCATAAATGTAAAATAATGAGTAGCAGCCTTGGGGTTTATTTTAACTTTGCATATGTGGGAACAGATGAGATGAATATGGCCCCCACCTTTGGGGACACATGTATAAAAATGCCTGAAAATCCATCCCTAAAACTGGGTATTATTCAGGATTTATATTTCATTGAAGCAAAAACCTATTAAATTATGCATCAAGATGATCATAAACATGATTCATATACATCTGTGGTTGATTGCAAAAGATGGCCACAAATGATCCCTATTCCTTATATGCGTGCTTCTTTGCTATGTGACTAGTACCTTTTCAGATTAAGAGGTAGTGACTACATCCATTTCTCTTTAAGTCCAAGCTTGCCTTGAGATTTTCTTTGACCACTAGAGTGTGGTAAAAGTGATGCTGTACCACTTCTGGAACTGGGCCTCAAGAATATTTACAGATTCTGCTTCAAACCTCTTAGAACACCCTGTAACTCTGTAAAGAAGTCTGGGATAGACTCCTGAAGGTGAGAGACACTGGGAAGAGAGACCCAATTAACAATGCACCAAATGCCCAACTGTGTGCGAAGCTACTTTGGACCATCTGGCCTTACTAGAGCCAACAGATGACTGTAGCTGAATACATAACTCAAGTGAGACTAGCAAAAGAACCACCAAATGAACCCAACCCAATTGCCAACTCAAAAAATTATGAACAAACAGTTGTTGTTTAAGTCACTAAGTTTTGGTATGGTTCATTTTGTAATAATAGATTATGAGATGATGGCATTTACCAAAGGCTTAATACATAGAATCTCTTACAATCACCTGAGTTAAAGATATTATTCTCTGTTCTTTACATAATTTGTAAAGTATATGGTTATGATGTTCTAATTTAGAATCCAATAAAGAAATTGAACCAGCTAATGCCATATATTGGATATCATTTAAAAATAATTTTCTGAATGAATGTTTCACATCACTGACTCTTTCTGGTTTCTTTAGACTCAACAAAGTTTTCTTCATATTAAATATATAGTTTGCTTTTCCCTCTGGTTAAGTATATTACCCTGAAATCTACTCAATGAATTTCATTATATTGTTACAGAATGTGTTCCTTTGGGACACTCCTGTCTTCTTTAGAGTTCTGTTCACATTACTTAGTTCAGTGTCATTAGCATTCTGTCATCAAGGTCATTGTCTAAACTGAGTAGAGGGTAAACCTGAGGAATAATTCTTAGTTCTCTTCATTCAGCAGACTTATCAAGAATATTTTCTCTCTGTGGAACACCTTGCCTGGATGTGACACAAAAGTATACTATATGCATTATGCCTGCAATGAATAGAGCCCCACTTCAATACGCATATTCAGTACAGACATCTTACTTAATTGTTTGTGTGTGTGTGTCCTCTTCAAATTATATTGGATGGAACTCTTGATCTACAACATGGATATCCTTTACTGTAATAAAAATGCTATCTCCTAGAAAATCCACCGTTAGGCCAGGTCTAAGACTTTACGAATTACACTTCTTGGATAGGGATGCAAACCATAATCAGAATCAAGTATATATATAACACTGGAATTAATGATTTGTCTTACTAGATCCTTCAGAGAACCCTTTTGCACTGTCCAGACAAAATTTATATTTTTTCTTATTTGGTAGCATGACTGTACCATCTAAAACAAATAACCACTCCCTGGGAAGAAGCTCCTGATTTATTCTATAAAATTATATATTAATTAGAACCCCAAGAAAAAAATAGGTTGCATGATTGCAGGAACAAAGATAGTTTCATAGAAGGATGGTTTGCAGAGCTGGAGATAAGATGAAGCCATTACTGTCCCCAGGTCTGAGGCCAGCAGGACTGAGGTCTAATGGAACTGGACAAGAGCTGCAATCATGGAAAATTGAGCCACTGCTAATATAGTAGTTGTACATGAAGAAGGAATGGATTTGAATAAAGATCCTAGATACCTTTTCCTTAAGATTTCTCATTTCTAACTGATTACCCCATTTATGGAGTCCAACCAGAAGCCAGAGGGCAAAGCAGCCCTGGACCCTTGGAGCACTGTAAAGAGGAGAGGAGAGGATAGATATGGGGGAGCAGAGAATAAGCATCACAGCTGGGGTAGAGTGGCAACAATGTTCTAGGTTATTTTCTCTTACTGTCAGCAGATCAGGTGCATTCATGGACTTTTGGGGAGACGCCCTCTCTGTACACTAAATATGGAGTGTTAGGAGGGAATTTAACTTTACTGTTTACACACAATAAATGCATTCAAATAAAACCTTGCTAGAGAAAGGTGTGGGCTCTGAATGTCAGAAAAATTAGCTTTAAATCCTGGATTCTCCACTTCTTAGCAGTATTACCATAAGTAAAAAGCATATATTTTATCCTTTGTTTTTTTAACCTGTAAAATGAATATATCTATGCCTACTGTATAGCATACTATAAAAATTAACCCCAAAGATCATTATAAACAACTTAGAACATGCTCAGAATTTAGTAAGATCTAAATAAATTTGACCTGTTGTTTTTAGCTAAAATTTTTTAACTTGATAATAACTAGTAACTTTGATTATTGCCACTGTTTTCCAATTTAATGACCAGGATTATTCCTGAATATGTAGGTCTCTTGACTTCTGCATTATTGATAACTTTCTTTCAAAAACTGTGAATTGACCTTAAAAATCAATAAATAATTGATAATACACTTAACAGAAAAATTAAATATTGGTTGGCCAAAACAGTCCATTTAGTTTTTCCTATAAAATAAAAGACGTTTTCAGTTTCACCAATAACCTTATTGATTTGGACATTTTGAGTATGTCAGCTATCTCGCTCATGGTAGAATGTTGATTGTTCCCAATTAGTGTCTCAATTTGATTGCTATCAACTTCAACTGGTCTACACGACCGTGGAGCATCACACAGCGAGAAATCTCCTGTATGAAACTTCGCAAACCACTTTCACATGTTCAATCCATCACAGCAGCATCTCTATACACTGCACAAATTGGGGTTTTTTTTTGGCATTTCAGTTGCATTTTTACCTTTCTTGACATGATGAAGCATAATGTACTGAAAATGTCACTTATTTTCTTCCATCTTCAGTATTAAAATGGCTACACAAAATTCACCACTTTTAATGTTTTTTTAAATGCACACTGATATGACAGCTGTCACAACACAATCTAACAAAGGTGTTTCGAACAAAGTCAACAAACATTGTCTACGAAGTGCTTCTGGAGCCATGGTATGGAAAAAAAGTGAAATTTTTGGCCAACTTCATAAAATCAGTTTTAATCTATTATTAATTTAATAATGTTAATATTGATACTAAGATTATAATTATGTCTTAATAATGAGATGGAATATCAGGCACATTGATTTTCCATCTGAAATACAAGCTTATGACTTGGGTCCTAGTCCAGTTTGAATTAGATTCTTCACTCATGAGAGTTATTCAGTGTTTATAAATTGAAACTATGTAGCTCTTTGTGACATCAACACCTATACCTATTCTTGGCATTTGCATTTAATATTTGCTGGGCTACATAAGCAGGTTTAACCTCCACTGCTCATGTGGTTGAACCAGGATATTTTTTGATGGTTGTAGATAAACTTAGCCCCTCCCCCCATTCTCTCTCCCCAGTTTCCTTCCTGATGCTGGACTTTCAAAGCTTAGAAAATTCCTGATTTAATATAAATGCTTAATTCCATTGTTTGTGAGTTAGTTGCCTCCATCTGACCTCCTCATTGTGCTGTATTAGTGTCTTGTGCTGGAATTCAACATTTCCTTCCTCTTTTGCACCTTGTTGTGTTTGCTGTCTTTCTTGGACACCCTTAAACACTGCCTTTTTAGAAAAAAATCAGTGAAGTGGTTTTTATGATAATCACTTTTTAACATTTGAGAGCTAATTATTGTCCTCAAGTTGTAGCATTCTTCATTCAAGTCTCACGTCTCTGAAAAAAATAAATAAAATGAAAATCTTACTGCCAACTCCATAAACTGAGGTGGTTGTAACAATGAATATCTTTGTGAAAAGATATTTATAGCAGCTGCAGATGTATTAGAGATACTACCAAGAAACTGATCAAAACATTTATTTTTTGAAAGCTTTTACATTTGAAATTTTAATAAATTGAATTCATATTTGTATGAATAGCATTTTCTTCCTTCCCCACCTTTTGAAGATTTGGGGATAAAATACAGTTTGGAAAATCTTTCCTATCTCAACCATATATCCTGCTTTATGTAAATTTTTATGCTTAATGAGAAAAAGGATATAAAATGCAAACCATTAGATGAGTCTGGGATTTGAACAAAAAACCAATGGTCCAAAATGTTATATACTTCAAAAAATCACTAACATGTTAGTGATGATTTATAAATACAGCAAAACTTCCAACCTCTAAAAAAAATCTGGGAAACATAAATCAAAACCAATAAATAGTAATTTCTTCAGGGTACTTCTCAAATGGTATTTTATCACTAGTTTTATTTTGATCTACTTTTTAAAACTTCAATTCCTCATGAAAACAAGTTGTATAGCTTATGGTATTACTCTAGCAAAATGATTTCCATAAATAAAGCAAGATGCAATCGAAAGGAACATATATAAAGATTAATGCCTCCAACTTTTAGGCTTATGGTGACTAACTATAATTCCTGAGCCTGAAGTTATTGGAAAGAAAATTTCTCTTATGGAAACAGGCAACAAATCCCAAACTATCTGGGCAGCACAGCAATTTACTTTCCATTGACTCCAAGAATTGTGGTTTTATAGCCATTCTCCTCGCGTTTATTGATTTCATATGCAGTTTTGCACAATGGCATAATGCATCTGAGCTTCACACACAGATACAGGAGGGATAACATTTGCGTCATTTGTCAACCCAAAGTAATCAATGGGACGTAGTTTCCACTTAGATGTGCACAGCAAAAAGAGGCAAATTCTCTTTGATCAAAGTGCCTCAAGACAAGAAAGGTAAGGATATTGCAAAAGAGAAGAAGCAAAAATTAGAAAAAATTCTAATGTTAAATGCTTGTTAGAAAATAAAACACTATATACAACTTTCAGCATCTTTCATCAAATACCACTTTAGTAGTATTGAAATGCTTAGTCATCTGTGTGTGAACGTTTGTTCTATCCATTAAGAATAAGTGTGGGTTCATTAACCCTATGAAAGGTGATTAATGTGTGTTCAAAAATGTGGATGCACTTTAATAGGACATAATTAGGAATGCAAATTTGCTGTCACATCCAAGTTCTATAGTACTTTATAAATTAAAATACAAAAGTTTTAATATGATTTTGTTTCATTTACTTATGTGAATGTACCCATTCATTATTGTCAGGAAACAAAACAAATAATGAAATATTCAGTAAAAATGATAAGACTCAAAGGCAGACATAGTTAAAATTCTAAAGTTGTTGAAACCAGTCCTTCTTCTTAATGTTTCTTTCCCCGTGTTTTTCTTCCATAACTCCAACCATCATGCCCACTCATTTCATCCCATCATTATTCCATAACAACCTTCTTGCTATGGACAGAACATGAGTGTTATCCCACAATTCATATGTTGGAATCCTAATCCCCAAAGTGATGGTTTATTAGGTTGAGCCTTTTAGAGATAATTAGGTCATGAATGCAGGGCTCTCATGAATGGGATTAGTGCCCTTATAAAACAGACCCTAGGAGCTCCCTCAATTTTTCCCATCCTGTGAGGATAATAAAAAGACAGCCAGGAAGCTTACTCTCACTAAACTCTGAATCTTCTGGCTCCTGATCTTGGACTTCTCAGTCTCCAGAGCTATGACGAATAAATGTTGTTTTTGTTTTAAGCCAACCAGCCTCTGGTGCTTTTGTTACAGCAGCTCCAACTTAAACAAATTAACACACCTCTCACAAGCTGTTCTAACAGAGTTTTTGCTCTGTGTTGTGCATTGCCCGCTCTACCCTAACCTCTTTTCAAAGAATTTGCCTTTCCCACTAGCTACCCCTGGTAGACAGGGAACACCTTGACCACACTGCTCCAGCCACAGATGGTTGGGCCACTAAGGAACTCTGATTCAAGCAGAACTAGTGAGCAGACTGACTGAGAACTCATGGTTTGTGTGGCCTTCTTCCTCATGAGGGTGGGTCCAGGCAGACCTTTGTCTCAGAAATTCGAAGCAACAGAGAGAGAGGAGAGTTACAGTGGGATGTATGTGTTTGAGTTAAAACAAAAAAAAAAAAAAAAAGAGGAAAAACTATAGTGGCAAATATGAAACACTGGGCAGGAGAGGTTGAGAGAGAAAAACCTCAGAGAAAAGCAGTTAAGAGAGACAAATAGGACAGACTCACAGAAAGCAGAGAGCTAATAGCAATCCTATGACCCCAGAAAAGTGAGAGAAGAGCTTCAATCCTTAACATTTCCATTTCTCCTTCTTATTCACATGAGACCTAACTCTGATTATCTCCTGACCTTTGAGATCCATAAGCTTGCTGTGTTTAGAAAACACCATTCCATTTTTCCAAAGCTAGTTGGATGGAATCTTTGTTCCTTGTTACCAAACCATTCAATAAATTATTCACCAAATTAATTTAGAAAATGATAAATCTTGCATTTGTAAAGAATTTATAATTTATCAAGCACTTCCATAAGCACTCTCCTGTTTTATCCCTACAACACAAGTGTGAGGTAAGCAGAAGTATTGATATCTTCAATTAAATTGAGGAAATGGGATCTTTTAAAACAGTAGTAATAGTGCAGTCTCCCAAGACATAGTGTAATAAAAATAGGGCTGGAGCCTGGAATTTGCTTTGTTGGTTATATTACTGAATAGTACTTGAATACACACACACATATTTCACACACATTTCTAGGTCATGTAATCCTCTATTTTTAAAATTAAAAAAAACAAACTAATCATAATTATAAGCACACAAAAAATTTTCCAGCTTTCCCTCAACTTCTCTGAAAAAAAAAAACACCTCACATTTCTCTTTAAAAACTCTGATATTCTCAACATATCAGTCCTCTAACTTTTGTTATAACTTCTGTTTTTCTCTTCCTCTTCTGACTTTCCTATAGACATTTTATGTTCCTGTGACTAACAAAGGCAGCAAGTATATGGACAATGGTCTGTGAAGGTGCTGAGGTGTTGTGGAGACTGGTTATCTGTAGCTGTTCCAGAAATGCTGATGCCTGTGAGACACCCATGTCTACAATCATTCTGCAGAAGTCTTCATGTCTAAGGTTAAAGAAGCAAATATCTGCATATTAACCATCAACTGCTGATGCCAAAGTCTCTGAAAGTGCCACTGCCAGTCACTCATTGGAGACTCTTTCACAGCAAGACTGCTGGATCTTCTTCAATGTCTCAAAGGAAATTTTAATGAAACAACACATAAAGAATATGTCCAAGGCTCAAGCAAAAATGCTGTGGTCTCCACCCCTCAAGAAAGAAAGTCCTGTGTTGTTCAGGTGCAGTTCTAGCAATGTATAAGTTATTGTCATTTGTTCATTCATTCATTCATTCATTCAGCAAATACTAATCAATCACTTATTATATGTTGCTCTTGATGTGGTAAAGCAAAAAAAGAAAAAAGAAAAAGAAAAGAAAAGAACTAGATAGACCCATTCCCTGAGTACTTTGAATTTCAATTCTAGAATAATGAATTTTGATAGCTCACTACTCCTTTTATCAGTACAGAAATGTTTGTATCCAACATTAAAAGTCTATAACCCTGGGAAGCCAATAGTGTGTAGAAACATCTACACGGATTTGGGAGATCCTGAAGGCAGAGGGACATTCTCCTTTCCTTTTTATAGACTCCAGAAGGAAAACATCTCATAAGTACTTTGCACACAAATACATAAGCAGTAAATTCATTGTTATAACTTACTTGTCAATTGGGGAGCCTGAGTTTGTCAAGTGCTCCTTAGAGTAGACACAGCTTAAAAGATGTCTCAGAGTTTATCAAGGGAGTTAGTGAATAGTACAATTGGATGTTTTGACTAAAACATTTGCTACAGAAGATGCAAAATAAACTGAAGGGGAGGGCTGTGTGACAGACAGCCTGGTCAGATACACATGGGGATCACAGAGAGAATGCCAGTGGTCCATAGCCCAGGGGACTTCCAGTGTAGGACCTGATTAGCCTGCCCAATGACAGAAAACAAACTCAGTCTCGGAGATACACATCCTGGAGATTCTACCAGCAAACCCTTGCAGATGCCAAAGGGTTGTTGTCACCAGTTTGGTTTTCAGCACAGACTAGACACACTTAAGTGGATGTGAGTGAGGAACCAGAGAACCTGCCTGTGTTGAAGGGCTTTCAGAGACCCCCCTGCTCATTCCTATCACACACGGGGCCACACGCCCTACACCATCCTAGAGAGAAACAGGAAGAACATGAAGGTAAGAGGAGCATAGGGAAAGTCTTAAAAATTTATGGTTCCTTAAAAAGAGAGTGAGTTAACTAAAGAGACTGTTTAAATTGTAGGATGAACAGTTTATGTTATACTGAGTTTAGCTTTTTTCGATCATATGTACCACCATAGTGTGTATGTGTGTAAGATCAGATAATTTAATGGAAAATTTAGAAGCCATGTATTTTCTTTATAACTTTGATAGTAAAAAAAAAATGTGCAAACCTGTATATTATCTTCAACTCACAAGAAGGAAAATACATTTGTGAAATATGGGTCAATACCTTTTATCAAAGTTACTTGTGGCCTTGTATTTCAAGTACATTTTCAAAGTACCATTATTAGTTCATTAAAATAGAATTGAAGTCTAAATCCTATTAACAGCTAAACCATGTAGTAATTAGAACTTCCTACTCAAACCATTTCAATGTATGCCTGTTTATACTGCTGTTAGTATTACACTATGATGTTACAGAGATTGCTTACAATGCCAAGTTACAGGTGATATTTATGGGTAACCAAAACGTTGAAATTACTTGTGATTTTCCTCTTTGGTTTCTGGAGGTCCCACCTGCAGCTCAGCTAGCTGGGCTGCTGAAATGACCTATATCAGAGAACAGATGCAACCACAGAAGCTGAGACCAAGGAGCGTAGTTAATGGTATTTTTATGTTCCTTGTAGAGACTCTGGAGTTAAGTTTTTGGATTTGCAAAACTTGTTCTAAGTGAGGTCCAAATGTCTAAGCCCTAAAACTGGTAGGGTTTAAGGTTATAGCACAAAAAAATAGGGCAAGAAGAAGAGCTGAGGTGCCAGAGTCCCTCCTCCCTCATGCCCACAAGAAATAAAAACTCAGGGAACTAAGGGAAGAAATTGAGTAAAGGCTATAAGAAGGGTTTCTGCAGGAGCGAGAAGAGGAACGACCATGTGGACATGACCAAGGTCTGCGGTGAGAGAGCGTGTGTTCCCCATCAGGTCACAAGCACCCATCGCAGGCTCCCAGATAGCCGGTGGGAGACATGTCCTGCCCCAGACCACCTACATCATGTCACCAGTGCTGAGGGTGGGCATTAGCAATTCTTTTCAACGTTATTCAAAAATGCCTTCCCTTTTATAGCAGTCAGAATATCTCTCATTGTTTACATGGTAGCAGTGACTTAGGCCTGAGCCCAGAAACTTTGCTCAACCATAGAAAACGACCCCTCTAGAACAGCAGACCCACCTCTTAAACACCGGGGCCCTGGACCCCTGCACTTGTGTGGGCTGGTTTAAATCACTTCAAACCCCCCTTGAGCCCAAAGTCACATATCTTTACAAAATGAACTGCCTTTGAAAATAGAGCTTCACAGCTTGACAATGGTATTCAGCAAGCAACAAATATATGTAGTAAAGAAAGAAGTGTTAAAGAGAATTTTCTCTTTAGGACAGAGTTGGTACCCATCAAATTGTACATAGACAGAAATAATGACATTGGGAAGCAGAGTTTGTAACCTTTTATAGCTCTTGCTGAGTGTTCTCTCAATTTAAAAAATATAATCCATCTAGATACTCATGTCCTTTGTACTGCTCTCCCTTTGCTTTAAGGTTTTCCATAGTCAGTGTAGCTGCCACTGTGGGTGCCCTCTCCTACCCTCAGCCAAACCTGAAGTCAGATTTTGCTCTGGCAGACAGACCTGATTCATACCCAGAGCTTTTTGGTTCCTTTTTTTATGGGGCCGAACTTTGGCCCTGAGACAGTGCTTGCAAGGAGTTAATGCCACTAGGAGTGCCTCTCAACCAATGAATGGCAATGGGCATAATCTTGGCATTTTCCTTTCTTGGTGAAATAATTCTACAAAATCTCTTATAAGTTCCAGAGCAGAATGACCTCTAGTTTCTCACAGGAGCCACCAACTCACTAATAAAACTTCATTGTCTTCCCTCCCTTTTATGTTTCACTTCCTCACCCCTTCACTCTGTTCCCTGAGATCACCTCCCAAATATACTCCTTGTATCCAAATATTTGAATTCACATTGCTTTTGAGGGACCCAAACTAAAAACAATGAACACTGTAGAGTCAATATATCTATGCACCACATCCCCAAATAATTCCAGTTGTAAGAAATGTAATGTGGTAAAATAAATTATCCTTAAAATAAAACAGTGCTTTTATAT
Organism: Phyllostomus discolor; assembly: GCF_004126475.2. Lineage (NCBI taxonomy): Eukaryota > Metazoa > Chordata > Mammalia > Chiroptera > Phyllostomidae > Phyllostomus > Phyllostomus discolor. Next base: position 92,775,166 of record NC_040903.2, read on the forward strand.
CTTCATAGAGTTAATTTAATATGAGAAACTATGTTTCATTAACTTTGGAAGGAGATTGCAATGAATGCCAACTACAGGAATTCTGGAAAACACGAAATCTCAAATACTAAGATTAAATGCAAACCATGTTTGCCTAAGTATATAATTCTTTAGGCTTATATTGGCTGTACCATTTCCTCTAAACACATCCTTATAGGTTCAGATTTTTCTCTAAGCTGGGTGTCTATCATTTCTATAAATAGCTGTTAAAATTGTCCTTCGAATCCCTTTACAGCACTTCAAAGTTATGAAGTTCTCATCAGGTTAAAGCACAAGGGAAAGAGGGTTTGATTTTGTTGAGTTAGAGAGATCTGTCCTTGGGAAATGTTTGTTATGTTTAATTATGTACCCGTGTGTCTTCATGAAGAGCTCTCTCTCTGTTAAAGCAATATTGATCTACTTCTTTTTCTATCCAGGCATTCTATTTCACAGGCCACTGTAGACATGGCAGGTATTCAAACAGATGTAAGGCCAGGGAAAAATATATAGGGCCAAAAGTAAAAAAAAAAAGAGCCCTGGTTCCTTTTCTTATATATTTTTTGCATTAGTTTGTCAATAAAATGGGAAGAAGCAAGGGTGGTATTTTACATTGTAAGCTCTAGAGCTCTCACAGGTTGTAAGATGAAATTTTAAAAAACAAATAAAAGCCGTGAGTGCATTTTTTTGGATCACTTTACATAGCTCTGCACCTAGGGCCAGCTTGTCCTGGTTACAATGGGCAGGTGTCTATTGGCTCCTTCTTCAATTCACCTTCATTCATGGAGTTGAGAAGGCACTTGTCATTCTAGGCACATCTAATGTCATTTAGAGGCTATAACCAGGAATGAAAGAACAAATACTGAAGTAGAAAGGCAGCTGGCATAATTCAAGGTGAATCTCACACTTGGGGATAGTCTGTCTGTATCGGAAGGCAGTGTAAACGATAGCTGCACTATGTGTCAGGGCACGTTCTGGAGAGCTTTCAAATTGTCTGATGGGAAAAACCGGAATGCTGCTACTAAAAATGATTAAGGAAAAAAAACTGAGGGTAACTGGTTGGCTAAGACATTTAGTAATGGAATAAGACACTATTTCCTTCTAGGTCACTGGTTCCAATTCAGCCTAAATCAGAAGCAGCTGAAAGCTGTGATCATGGGAAGTGTGCTTGGCGTCCTATTTGTAACAGTGTAACAGTCTCAGTTCAGGGAATACATGTCTGTTACAGCGATACATATATCAAAGTATCAGTTATAGCATTTCAAAATGTTTAATTGTTTTGCAGTGGCTATAAAAAGGTATTTCTTAAGACTAGATTATGTTCTGGTATTTCTTACCAAAATTTCAGCATTGTCAAAAGAGACTCATCAAAATTTGAGTAACAATTTTTTCCTCAGACATTTTGGGAATTGATTGCTTACCTTTATTTTGTTCTATGTGGCAATCCTAGTTTTATAGATTTTTTTATGTTAAGGTAAAACAAAACAAAACAAAATAGTGTTCTGTCATTCTGAGGTTAACATCTGAGAGGAACTTGCTTTGACCAAAGGTTGTGATTTTTCTTTTCCTTACTTTTTAAAAAGCTTCTTTAAAAAGAATGGAGTTTCTGGATAATATTAGAAATGTGACCAAAAAGAATTTTCTAAAAGATCATCTAGATTGCCTTTATGTTTAGCTCAACATTCAATATCTCTAGAGAGAAGAACCAGACTTAAAAGCTACTAACTTATAGCCACATAAATGGGCAGTAATACCACAGGAATTAGGGACCTTCTATGTAAGCCCAGAATTATCCCCAGGAGGGCAGGCCCCTTGTAGTACAGGCTTCCCCACTAGGTGAGTGCTCTAGGACACCATCTCTATCAGTGTACCAGCTGGTGTTGTTGTGAGAGGTTGTGTTCAGCTTCAGTGATTTTTTTTTTTAAACTGTTCAATGCATTTGCCTATTTCATGATGGGTGATTTACAAGCACACCACAACCCACACCATGCTGAGTGTTCAGCAGTTTTGAACAAGAGCATCATGACACCATGCTCCCCACTCCCTATTCACCTAGTCTCACACAAAGTGACTTTTTGTTGTTTCCACAATGAAAAAGTCCTCAGAGGGAAACATTTTGCTGATGTGGAAGAGATGAAAAGAAAAAAGGCAGAAACACTAAAAGATGTCAAAATCCATGTGTTCAGAAACTGATTTTTGAGCAGTGGCAAAAAACATCTTGATAGTTGTATTATATCAAATGGAAAGTACTTTGAGGGTGATAGAAGTTTAAACATGTAAGAATAAATACACAATTTTTTATAAATAAAGTATGTGTTTTTGTGGTTCCCCCTCATACGTAATACCAATGCAGTGCTTTCTTTACCAAACCCTAGGGCAGCAGAGTTTTTTTAAAAGTAAGTAGTTATTTACCCAAATCTCCAGAAAGGAAATTAAACTAGAAAGATAGTAAAAAAAAAAAAAAGAAAGAAAGAAAGAAACCATGAAGGTAGTTGTTTTCAGCTATTAATAAATGTCTTCCAGATAGTTATCAATCCTAAAAATACTCTCCATGTATGACACAGCATCTGACATTTGCATTTTGAAGGTGTTGGTAGTGTCTTCCATAGGAATAGACACATTCCCTGAAGTCTGCATCCCTGAGGTGATGTTGCATGGTTTTTGGTGTTCACTTAGCTTGGCATCTTGGTGGCATAATTTACCGCTAGTATGCTCTTAAGTAAAAGAGTAGTTTTCCTAGGCTTAATCTTCAATCCTTAATTTCTAATCTATCATCTACACAACTGACGATACAGTATCACAGTTATTTGCCTCTTGGTTCTGTAGAGAATATAGACTGATTAACACTATCTTGTTTGCATTTAAAGTTGGAATTTAAATATATGTGCTTCATATATATTAGATCAGATAAAAATATTTAATATTTTATATATATTTTGCAAATTCTTTCAGTATGTAAACCATGTAGTCAAGATACTAATCTCCTTTTTTTGAATTTTTATGTAGCCATTTTAATAATGAAGATGGAAGAAAATACACAACACTTTTGGCATATTACAGTTTCTTATTTCAAGAAAGGTAAAAATACAAGTGAAACCCAAAAAAAGATTTGTGCAGTGAATGGAGAAGGTGCTGTGATGGATCAAATGTGTCACAAGTGGTTTGCAAAGTTTTATGCTGGAAATTTCTTGCTGGATGATGCTCCACATTTGGGTAGACCAGTTGAAGTTGATAGTGATCAAATAGAGACATTAATTGAGAATAATCAACATTATACCATGCAGGAGGTAGCTGACATACTCAAAATATTCAAATCAATAAAAAGTTATTGGTGAAAATGAAAAATGTGTCTTTTAGGGAAAAAACCATATGACTTTATGGCCAATCCGATATTATAGGTAGGCATTTCATACAAGCCCTCCCTCTAAACTCAGGGAATCTATGTGTCAAGAATAATCTTATTTTATTTTTTAAATATATTTTATTGATTATGCTATTACAGTTGTCCCATTTTCCCCCCTTCACTCCTTTCCACCATGCACCCGCTCTGCCACCCACATTCCCCCCTTTAGTCATGTCCATGTATCATACACATAGCTTCATTGGCTTCTCCTTTTCCCATACTATACTTACTCTGCCCTGTCTATTTTCTACCTACCATCTATGCTACTTATTGTCAGTGCCTTTTCTCTCCTCTCCTCCTCCTACTCCCTTGTTGATAACCCTCCATGTGATCTCTATTTTTGTGGTTCTGTTCCTGTTCTAGTTGTTTGCTTAGTTTGTTTTTGTTTTTGTTTTAGGTGTGGTTGTTAGTAATTGTGAGTTTGCTCTCATTTTACTGTACATATTTTTTATCTTCTTTTCCTTAGATAAATCCCTTTAACATTTCATATAATAAGGGCTTGGTAATGATGAACTCCTTTAACTTGACCTTATCTGAGAAGCGCTTTATCTGACCTTTCATTCTAAATGAAAGCTTCGCTGGATAGAGTAATCTTGGATGTAGGTCCTTGCCTTTCCTGACTTAGAATACTTCTTTCCAGCCCCTTCTTGTCTGTAACGTCTCTTTTGAGAAATCAGCTGACAATCTTATGGGAACTCCTTTGTAAGTAACTGTCTCCTTTTCTCGTGCTGCTTCTAGGATTCTTTCCTTCATTTTAATCTTGGGTAATGTAATTATGATGTGCCTTGGTATGTTTCTCCTTGGGTCCAACTTCTTTGGGACTCTCTGAGCTTCCTGGACTTCCTAGAAGTCTATTTCCTTTGTCAGATTAGGGAAGTTCTCCTTTATTATTTGTTTATATAACCTTTCCACTTGTTGTTCTTCCTCTTCTCCTTCTGGCATCCCTATAATTCAGATGTTGAAACATTTAAAGATGTCCTGGATGTTCCTAAGCCTCTCCTCATTTTTCTGAATTCTTATTTCTTCATTCTTTTCTGATTGGATGTTTCTTTCTTCCTTCTGATCCACACCATTGATTAGAGTCCCAGTTTCCTTCCCATCACTATTGATTCTCTGTATGTTTCCCTTTATTTCATTTAGTGTAGCCTTCATTTTTTCATCTAATTTATGACCAAAATCAATCAATTCTGTGAGCATCCTGATTACCAGTGTTTTGAACGGTGCATCTGATAGGTTGGCTACCTCTTCATCACTTAGTTGTATTTTTTTCGAAGCTTTGATCTGTTCTTTCATTTTGGCCATTTTTTTTGCTTGTTTTGTTTTGCCATGCCTGTTATGCAGTGAGGGGCGGAGCCTTCAGTGTTCACCCAGGTGGGGTAATCTGAGCTGGGCTGTGATGCTCAGGAGTCTGAGAGGGAACTATGGTACTTGCTCTGCTCTCGGTCAGATTTCAGTCACTTCCCCCACTAGTGCTAATTCCCATGTGGGTGGGTTTGTGTATGTTCTAGGACCAGGTGGGTCTCTGCAGTGACCTTTCCTGTGAGACTGGGAGTTCCCGCTCCCCCTTTGTTTCACTTGGTTTACCTGCACTTGAATGTGGGACCCCCCTGGTCTGCCATTGCCTTGCTAGCCACTGTCTTGAGGTGAGTCCTCTCCACCTGGCTGTCTGACTCTGCCCCTCCTACCAGTCTGGACGAATGTGTCTTTAACTCCTTAGATGTTGGACTTCCATACAGTTGGATTTTCTGTCAGTTCTGGTTGTTTTTTTGTTTTTAAATTATTGTTGTCCTTCTTTTGGTTGTGGAAGGAGGTGAAGTGTGTCTACCTACACCTTCATCTTGGCCAGAAGTCTAAATACTAATCTCCTTTGACCATTCTGAATATTATATACAAACTATAGCTCAGCATGAATTGGGTAAACAAATACTGCCTAAGTAAAAATAAACAAACAAAAACAAACCAACAAAGAAATATAAGACTTGAATAGGATGTACTGTGATAATTAAGTCAATTCATATTCAGTGTACAAGGTACGTTATTTGTTATTTTATCTGTGAATTGTGTGTGTATTTGTATGTTTAAGATAAGTCTAAAAATATGGTTTCTAACTCATGAGTTAACTCTTTTCATTTTGGTCAATAGCTGGGGGGCCCTAATAAATCTTCCTCCTCTGCAGGGTCTTTGAAACTAAGGGAGAGATACAAGGTGCCAAATGGGGATTTCAGTATGGGTTTATTCTTGGTGGGCTGATAGCTTCCAGATGCCATGTTATGTAGAAGGTAGTTATAACCTAAGACCAAAATGGGAGACATTTCTTTCCTCTTCCTCAAATCTCCTTTGGTGCAGCTGGGGCTACAGTGTAATTTACAAGGACATGATGAGCAAGCTTCCCAGAGGATCAAGGTCCTTCACAGCACAGGTCACGTGATGAGTGGAGAAGCCATCAAGCTCACAAGAGAGTCACTGATCCAGGTGCAGTTTCTGCTCTCACTATCTCCTAGCTATGGTAGTGTGTGAAAATCACTTAACATCTCAATGCCTGTGTCCTCCTCTATAAAATGGAGATGATTAAAGCCTTATTTCACCCTCAGTTTGTTGGACATTGTCCAGCAAACCAATAGGTACCAGGTTGAATTCCTGGTTCGGGTACATGCCTAAGTTGTGGGTTCGATCCCTGGTCCCTGTGATGTGTTTTTCTCTCATTGGTGTTTCTCTCCCTCTCTTTCTCCCTATCTTCCCCTCTCTAAAAAATAAATACATATTTAAAAAATAAAAACATTTCATTGGGGTTTGGGGAAAATTAAATGAGTTAACCTATGTAAAAACTTTAGAACAGGAGCCGTTTCCTTCTTAACTACATGTGCCATGTGAGGGTATGGGGTATGCTCCTCTGTTCTGTTGCCTTGGACACTAGTAACCTTAGCTACAATGTTACAGAGGAACTAAGTTATGGAAGGCAAAGCTACAGTGTTCATTCCCCTATGTCCTTTTCTGGAGTAGAGAAGAAACCCGGTCCTCTACTGAAAGAGAAGGAATGAGAGAGACAATACTGTCCCCCAACTTCAAATAATCATTTCATTAGCTTTATGAAGTTACAAAGTGAAAGCATCTTCTCAGGTACTGTGAAACACATCCCTCTGAAATGTGCATTTTTCATATTCATCTTTCTATTCTGGGAAGCACCGGTAAGTGTGCATTTCACAGAAAGGAGACTGGACACTAAAAAAGAACCACTCCTGCATGGTTGTTCAACTATTTGATTAAAAAAAAAAGTACCTCCATATAACCTCCTAATTTGAGAATTTCATTTACTTCCCAGAATAAAAATGTAGAATTTTCTTTTGAATATTAAAATCTGTGGACTCAGTAAAGGACCCTGATAAAGTGTTACATTGATATGCAATATTATTTTTAAATGTATCCTTTTAAAATTCACACAAGATTAAATTAATTGAAAATTAACAAGTATTTGAATCATTTCCTCTAGGGATTATGGGAAAAATTAAATTGAGACAAGTTTCCTATAGGCAAAAGAAGAATCCTTATTATAGTGAAATTTAACATAGTAACTGAGTTTTCATTTTTTTGTATGCACTGTCTTATTTGATCATTCCAACAGTTTTGGAAGGGACCACACTTCATGTTTTAGCTATGTGCATGAGAAAATATAGCTTCAGGTAGTTTGTTGAGAACACTGATAATCAAACAGCTAGGAAGTGGAAGAGCAGGAATCAAACCACAGGGCTCCACATTTCTTTCTGCCTCACCACATTGCCACTGAGAGGTTATGATTTCACTTTCCATTTTCCTGGGCATTGGGTTAGATGTTTTATTCTGTAAATATCTCTCAGAAATTACAGTGGAAACTAACAGAGGGTCATTCTATTCAACACATACTTATGGTATACCTATTATGCTATTTGACAATACACTTTCTTTTTATTGTTTTCAGTTACACAAAATGAGATGAGCTTACACTATATAGTTGTTTCCTCTGTAAAGAACCATTTATTTAACATTTCAACTACTGCCGATTTTATAACAGGTATGTAAGGCTAAATGTCTAGAAAACTGAACACACAAGGCTGTTTACTAAAACAAACTAGTGAGCCAAGTAATAGATCTCTTTAACACAGCTGCAGGTTATTCCAACAATAACCAAGTACTTTAGACTTTAGAAAGGGATGTCACCCTTTTAAAGGTATTTCTATTTTGCACACGGGTTTGAGAGATTAAATAGTAGACTCAAACATTTGCACAGATCACGTACTGACTGGGATGATGTTGAAGGATGCTGTCCTGGAAAAATCTATGGCTTACTGCATCCCCCTATACTCCCCACAGTTATAAAGCAAAAATAACATATCCTCTTAAATTTAAGAAGGAGGTCAGATAATAAATAAGCCAGGTAATTCATTATAAGTACATGAATGTTTATAATGAAAATATAGATATTGTAGAAGTAGGTATATAATGTCTTCCTTTCTAAAAATACTTATCACTCTGTATCTTGCGTCATCATCCCATAAGTACACTGTAGCAGTGAACTTATAGCAGATCAGTCACCCTCTTCCACATTTGTTTGTCTCCAGTCTCTCCTCATTGCTGTCTCTTGTCACCTTTTCTTTTTTATTGTATACACACTTGAGTGATTGCCCATTGCCATAAGCATAAAACCCAAACTCTTCACCATGGCTGCTAGGCTTTCTGTGGTCTGGCTCTAGCCTGGCATGCCGTTCTCATTGCATACATCCTGTAGCGGCCATAAAGTTTTTAGTTTGACATAGCTACTAAGACTCCCCTCACCTTAGAGTCTTTCTATAGGTGATCCTTCAGCCACCTTCATGGTTCATTAGTTTCCTTTAGGCTTCATATCCATTGGGTAACCATTCCTGAGCTAGAGTATTTTGACACCTGCCCCCAACTTCCACCTCTAATTCCAAAAAGAACAAAATAACTCTTTCCTTTAATTTTGCTTTGTGGTCCTAGTTTCTATAATAATTTATCCTGGTCACACTCCTAAAGCATTACTTAAAAAACTTTTTTTACTTTTAACAGACTCTAATGAAAATATGTGAATTCACTTATTGAATAAAATACACACAAGAAAAGCATTGTATTCAAAGATTTGAAAAAATAAACTTGTAATTAAAGTTGATACATATAGACCCAAATTAGAAGGGTACAAATTGATGAACTTTTACAAATTGACACGCCCTCATAACCAGTATTTAGAACAAGAAACAGAATATGACAATTACCCACAGTAATCCTAAGAAGTCTATTCCCATTTGTTATTCACCCCGTGTTAAAAATAGTGCCAAATAACACCATAGATTAAATGTGCATGATTCTGAAATTTTTATAAAAGAAATGTGTATCTTTATTTATTTTTTAAGAAATTTGTATTTTTTATCTTTTTCCCTCAACATTATGTCTGTAAGATTCAGCTGTATCTTTGATTGTGGTTATAGTTTATTTTCATAGTGTATAGCATTCCATTGTGTGATTATACTATAATATATATGTTTATGAAGTGCTTCAGCTTTTGTCTATTACACACAGTGTTGCTATGAATATTTTCCTACACATTTTTTCAGTATACACAGACATAAAAACATACACATACCTAAGAGCAGAATGTTGGATTATAAGGCTTACATATGCTCAGTTTTATTGATACTTGTCCATACATTTTTCCAAAATGATTGTATCAATTTTATTTCCATTAGCAGTGTATAAGAGTTCTTACAGCTTTCCATCCTTGTCTAAACTTGATTTTTCTTCTTTATAGTCTTTCTGGCAGCTATGTAGCAGTGTTATATTGTTATTTTAGTTTGTATTTTCTTAATCACCAATGAAATTAAACACCAATTGAGAAACAAATAAGCCATTTAGCCATGCTTTTCTATCAGTTTACCTGTCTTTTTCTAATTTCTTTGTAGGTATTTTTTGCATCCTGAGTAAATATTACTTGCAGGATATTGTACAATATCTTCTCCTTCTCCATTATTTTTATTTTTTAAGAACCTAAATGATGTGTCTGGATGAAAAGAAGCTCTACCTAACCATTCTATCTGCCATTGTTCTATTTAGCTCTACTTTATATGAGATTTTAATATGAGATTTTATAAGTGCTCTTTATGAGAGATTATTACATACTACAGATTCATGAAGATGTTTTCCATGTGTCCCTTAAAAACTTTACTGTTGCCCCTTTTACATTTAAGCCAGAAATCCATCTAAAATTTACTTCTGCACATACTATAGGCCAAGATTTTTTTTATAACCATATGGGTATCTAATTGACCCAGCACATTTACTGAAAAGTTCACTCTTAGCTCACTGTTCTGACCACCTTGTGAGAAATCAAGTGACAGCCCATTTGTGGGTCTGATTCTAAACTCTGTGTCCATTTCTATTTTTCTGTTTGTCTCTTTTTGGTGCCAATAACTCCTCTCCTACTATGATTTTACAATAGGTCTTGATATCTGGTAGTTTAAGTTTTCTAGCTTTGTCCACCAACTCTGTTTTTAGCCCTCTGCATTTCCATATAAAGTGTCCATTAGTTTGTCAATTAAAAAATAAGCTGTGGGGAATTTAATGGATTCTATTAAATCTATTAGATCAGTTTGGTGATATTGGCATATTCGTAATATTAAATCTTTTATTTCACAGACATTTTTACTCACAAGGTGATTTTCTTAAAAGAAAACAAATCTCCATCAACACTTAGATACATTATCAAACTCAAATGTAGAGTCCCCAAATGATCCTTATGTATTTTTAATACACATAAAATACCCCCAAACTTTTCTACTAGAGTATAAAAATATGATATTACTGTTAGAGTCCAAATCTGATTTCCTTGTCACTCTGATTAGGAGGACCTCAGTTTTCTTCTAGGGTGTGTAGCCAGCATGGTACAAAACATTCGATTTGTGCTCGCTTCTGCTCTTTGCTTTTCCAACTCAACCCATGTTTTTTGACTCCAGGAAAATGCTCAAAGGCTGTGCCAACACGGCCACTGCTTGTCACTGTTTCACCATGGTTCCAAAAGATGTTTTCCACTGCCAAAGTGTTCGCCTAGCTTCTCTGAGCCAGGAAAACCACGCTTGCTACCACACCTGGCAAGATATACCTGAGTAGATTCCAAACATGGCATCCATGAGTATATCTTCTCAAAAACCAAGATGTAGGGGCTGCTCAGCCATCTGATGGGGAACAACACAAAGAAAGGCCACTCTCCCTCTCTATTATACTATGTTAATAAAGCACTGTTGTATGTAGAATTTTAGTCTATTGTGAATAAACCTAATGTGAACATTCACATTCACATACGTATCTGTTTGAAAATTGGCTTTTATTTCTCTTGGGTAAATTCCTAGGAATGCAATAACTATAGCATATGGAAGATGTATATCTAATAATTTAAGAAACTACCAAAAAGTTTTACAAAGTGTATTCCACTTTTATGTTTGAAAATTAGTATATGAGACTATCAATTCAAATACTTGGTAGTGTCAATAACTTATTCTAGCTCCTCTAGTGGGTGTAGAGTGAGAACTCATTATAATTTATATTTCTTTTCCTTATAAATTTATGTAGTCTCTTTTCATGAGTTTGTTGACCATTCAAATATGTTCTTTTGTGAAATGTCTGTTCAAATCTTATGCCGATTTTATTGGCTTGATTTCCTTATTCAATTATAAGTTATCTTGATTATTCCTCATTCCATATATTTATCTTAATTAGAGTATACTTTGGGCGCCATTGTAAATTATTTTTTAATTACTTGCTGCTATGTAGATTTACCCTCACATTTAAGGCTTGTCTTTTTTATTTTATTTTTTTCTTAATGGTGTCTTTTGAAGTCTTAATTCCATGAAGTCTAATTATTTGTTTTTTCTTTGTGATTTTGCCTAATTTAAATTTGCAAAAAATTTTCCTGTTATAAATTTTGTGTTTCTACCACTTAGAATTTTGTGTACAATGAATTTTGAGTTAATTTTTATATGTTTTGTGTGTTAAGGTTTGATGTTTCCTTTTGGATATCCTACTTCTCCAACTCTATTTGGTAAAGACTTTCCTTCACCTATTTAATTGCTTTGGGACCCTTGGCAAATGTCAATTGACTGTGTATGCATGAGTTTTGTTTTGTTTCTGGATTTGCTTTTCTGTTCTACTGACAATTTGGTGTATCTATCCTTTCACCAGTGACATGCTGTCCTAATTATTGTAGCTTTATAAAAAGAAAGTCTTGAAATCATGTAATGTATGGCTGCTTTGCTCCTTTTAAAACTTATTTTGGATATCCTTATTTTGCATATTCACACAAATTTTAGAATCAATTGATTAATTCCTAAAAAAATAGGCTGCTAGGATTTCAATTGAGTTTGTGTTAATTGTGTAGCTCAATTAAAAAATTAACATATTAACATTATTGATTTTTCCAATCCATGAACATAGTAAATATTGCCATTTATTTAGGCTTCTTTAATATTTCTCTGTACTCTGCTATAGCTTTTAGGCCATAGACTTGTCTTTTGTTTAATCAATTATTAGTTATTATATATGTTAACACTATTTGAAATAGAATATTCATGATTTCATTTCCAACTATTTTCCCAGTTATATAAAATACAAAAGCTTTGTATATTAACTTTGTATTCTATAACTTTAGTAAATTAATCTATTACTTTTAGTATTTTTGTGAAATACATAAGAATTTTCTATGTAAAGTCGTGTCTTATATAAATAAAACATTTTTATTTATTTCACTTTAATTATTATGCCTTTTATGTTATTTATTTCTTTATGCAATAGTTAAAGCCTACAGCATATGGCTGAGTGGTAATATTGAGAGCACACATCTTTGCTTTGTTCTTCTGAATCCTGGGAAGAAATATCAAAATATTCTCCCAGAAGTATGAGAACAGCTGTAAATTACTCATAAATGGGTCAGATCAGTTGATGCAAGTTCTCTTCTATTTGCTTGTGGCTGAATGTTTTAAAAATGACTTGGTGCTGAATTTTGCCAAACATACCTCTGCCTCTTGAAATTACCATGTTTTTTTCTTCTTTATGTTATAAATATGGTGAATTACATTGATTAGATTTTTAATGTTAAACCAATCTTGTATTATTGAGATAAGTCCAACTTAGTTATGCTGTATTGGCCTTTTTACATATTACTGGATTACATTTGCTAATACTTTTTTGAGGATTTCTGTGTACTTATTGATGAAAGATATTGGTCAATGCTGTTTTTTCCTCAAATGTAGTTGTCTAGTATGCATATTAGGTCATTTGTGACCTTTTCAAGTAAGTTGGGAATTATTTCCTCTCTTCTATTTCTTGAAAGAGTTTTTATAGAATTGCTATTTCTTTCTGTAAATGTTAGGGAAAATTCACTAGGGAAGCCATCTGTGACTGAACTTTGTAGGATTATTTTAAACTACTTTAATGCTTTCTAAAATTGATGAACTTACACTGTTCACTCTTTCATGTTAATATATCTATTTTAATTAAGATAGTTGTAATTTTTAAATTATGAACAATTTTCCATTTTTTATAATTTAAATTCACTACAGCATTTCCTACAGAGATATTTTAAACTTGAATTTCCTTTTTCCTTTCTTTTTTTGTTCCAAGAGCATAAAATATTCCTGAGGGCAAGCACAATGATGCATGCATATTTGTTCTCTACTGCTTAAAACAGTGCCCTATAAAATAGTGTTTAGTAAACATTTAAAAGAGTGAATAAATGAGCTAATGAAAGGGTCATTGATAAGACCCATTCTTTTCTTCATTTATCTTCCCTGTCACTTTTTTTCATCCATAACAAATAAGTACATATGAATATTATTTAAGTTCAAGTCAATTTAATTTTTTAAGATGTTATTTATTTATTTTTAGACAGAGAGAGGGAGGGACAAAAAGTAGGAGAGAAACATCAATGTTTGGTTGCTCTCATGTATCCCCTACTGGGGACCTGGCCCGCAACCCAGGCATGTGCCCTGACTGAGAATTGAACCAGTGACCCTTTGGTTCGCAGGCTGGCACTCAATCCACTAAGCCATACCAATCAGGGCTCAAGTCAGTTTTAAATTCCCACAAAATATACTTTTGTTTCACTAGTATAGATGTAAGAATATAATTCAACAATAATGATGTTTCATTCATACCCTCAAGTCTTTCATCCACAGAGATTTTAGTCTTTCCTTTTTATTCTCTTCAGGTATTAGTATTAATGTCCACAACATGCCTCTAAGATATATAATAATTTTCTGTAATAATTATTTATTCTATGTATTTTGTGTTCTATTTTTTATATATTTTATTGATTACACTATTAGAGTTGACCCACTTTTTCCCTCTTTGCTGCCCTCCACCTAGTACACTCCATTGCTGCCAGCAGTCCTCTCCTTAGTTCATGTCCATGGGTCATGCATATAAGTCAATTGGTTTCTCCATTTCCTACATTGTTCTTAACATCCCCCCATTTATTCTGTACCTACCAATTTGTACTTTTTAATCCCTGAACCTTTTCTTCACTCTTCCCTTTCCCCTCCCAACTGATTACCCTCCAAATGACCTCCATATCTATGATTTTGTTTCTGTTCTACTTGTTTCCTTAGTTTGTTTTTTAGACTCAATTGTTGATAGCTATGCAGTTATTGCCATTTTAATGTTCATAGTTTTAATCTCCTTTTTCTTAAATAAATTTATTTAACATTTCATATACTGATAGCCTGGTGATGATGAACTCCTTTAGCTTGACCTTGTCTAGGAAGCACTTTATCTGCCCTTCAATTTTAAATGAAATTTTTCTAGATAGAGCAATCTAGGTTGTAGATCCTTGTTTTCCATCACTTTGAATATTTCTTGCCAATCCTTGCTACCCGGCAAAGATTCTTTTGAAAAATCAGCTGACAGTCATAGGTAACTGCTTTTTTTTCCTGCTGCTTTTAAGATTCTCTATCTTTAAATTTTGGCATTTTAATTATGATGTATCTTGGTGTGGTCCTCTTTGTGTCCATCTTGTTTGGGTCTCTCTGTTCTTCCTGGATTTATGTCTATTTCCTTCACTAAATTAGGGAAATTTTCATTCATTATTTTTTCAAATAAGTTTTCAATTTCTTGCTCTTTCTTTTCTCCTTCTGGCACCACTGTAATTTGAATGTTGGTATGTTTAAATTTGTTCCAGAGGCTCCTTAGCCTATCCTTGGTTTTTCAAATTCCTTTTTCTTCTTGCTGTTCTGTTTAAATGTTTTCTTCTTCCTTATGTTCCATATCATTGACTTGATTCCCAGCTTCATCCACTCCACTGTTGGTTCCCTATAAATTTTTCTTTATTTCACTTAGTGTAACCTTCATTTCAGCCCGGGTTTTTTTTTATATTGTTGAAGTCCCAATGAGTTCCTTGATTACCCTAATAACCAGTATTTTGAACTCTGCATCAGATAGATTATTTATTTCCATTTCATATAGTTTTTTTTTCTGGAGTTTTGTTCTGTTCTTTCACTTGGGCCATATTTCTTTGTCTTCTCATTTGGCAGCCTCCTTGTGTTTGTTTCTGTGTATTAGGTAGAGCTGCTTTGACTCCCTGTCTTAGTAGTGTGGTCTGTTGTAGAAAAGTGCACCCCTAAGTTGGACTGGATGCAGCCTTAGGTAATCACTAGGGCAGGCCAACCCATGTGAACGACCTTGATAGAATCTCAGATATGGTGCCACCTGCTCTGTGGCTCTGTGTGAGGGAGGGCAGAGAAAGGGAACAATGACATTGTCTGGCCTCTGGAATTTTGTCTGGGAGGAAGCTGTCCCCTGGCACTCACCTTGATGCCAAATACTTCATTTTCTCCCCATATGCCACTGGTGCCCTTCCAGCTGTTGACCAGTGCTGAAACCCCGAGGGAGTGAATCCGCATAAGTCCTAAGTCCGTTGCAGGCCCTTTAAAAGGAGACTTCTGAGAATCCTGAACTTACTTCTACCACCACAACTCCCAGTGGTTTTAACACCCATAAATTATGTGAATTTACATTCCTGGTGCTGGAACCCTGGTTGGTCTGGTGTAGGGCTGGGACCCCTCACTCCTGAGGTATCCCTCCTGATTTTTATCTACCACACATGGGTATGGGGCCATCCATTCTGCCTCTCTGCCCCTCCTACCTGTCTGGATTAATGTGACTTCTTTAATTCCTTGGTTGTTGGACTTCCATACAGCTCAATTTCCTGATGATTCGGAGTGATAGTTGTTTTGTAGGTTAGTTGTAATTTTTGCTGTCATTGTGCTGGGAAGCAAACTGTGTTTACCTATGCCTCCATCTTCCAATCTATGTTTTAATCATGAAATTTAGAGATAAAAGGGGCTAAGACGATATCTAATAAAACCTCATCACTGTGCAAAACAATTAATTGAATCTCATAGAAAATAGTGGGGTTTTTGTACCTCTGTGACCCCTTGCTAAATACAAAGACTTTGAGTAACGAAAGGTTACTGAAGGTGACAGTAGAACTAAGGTATCTGAAATTTCTCTCTTCTTTCCTCATGCTCACTTATCTTCCAGAACAGAAACATTATGACTAAAAGAGGTTTATAAAAGAACTGTATGTGACAGTTGTGAGGGTATAAATATGTCAGTCAATGCGAAATCTTGAAAATCAGGTATAGTTTCCCCCACCCCTATGCACATGCTGTGGTATTTCTACAGTATAAGATAAAAAGTGTTTTCTAATTGTTTCTTCTTTAAAATGTTATTTATTTCAAGGTTAATCTCAGGGTATCAGACAAGCCATATTTCCTATAACCAAGTCCCACAGTGAATTTGAAATAATTTAATGTTGTGATTTGATATGCATGTATATGTATAAACCCACAACAATGTGTAATTCTTATACAATACAAGATTTGTTTTATTTACCTAGAACAAATAATATCCTTCCTTCCTTGAGCCACGGATCTTATAATTAACATACCTATTTGTCTTTTTTCTATCATTTCTAAAGGAAAAGGCAAATAGGTAAAGATACTTAGTTAGACACAGCTAACCTGAGTCCCTCCCTATACCTTTTAACGCTAGTGATTTTTCTAAAATGAAGTGATTTTCCATAAATGCCTCCATGATTAACTGAATAATCTTTTTTAGGGCTTACTTCATAAAGTAAACTAGAAAAAGGATCTGTCTCAGTTGTCCAGGAACTGTATGTTGTTATGAAACTGGGTCTTGCATTTCCACATATAGGTGGAAATGATTGGTAGGCAGCTATTTCCTGTGGAGTGGACAAGCGCAACACAGGCACATCGATAATATTGGTGACAGATAATTAAATTGCTCAATTTGTGTCCATTTAGAATCTTGCCTCTCTTTAATAGTGTCTGACAGTGCTTTTAGTGTGTCACATGCTAATTGAGAGTGCTTGGTGAAAAATAAAAACTGACAAAACATCTTTTTAGTTTAATAGAGGTATTATGTGTGTGAAAGATGAAAATAGACGGTGGAAGAAAATGAGAGAAAGGACCCATTTGGTCTTTCATTTTACATATATTTTTATATAGTGTTAATAATATTTCTGATTTTTAACTAGAAAGGAAGTGAAAACACAATAGAATTAGTATTTGTTTTTTTTTATAGTTGAGATATTTTTTTCTTTGTCTTCTGATTTAAAAGGTTATTGTATAATGTGGAGAGGACTTACACTGCTTTTAGGAAATGTCCTAAAAGTATCTGTTTTCCTTTTGTTCTGTGTCAAATTATAGATAAAAGGCAGAAGGAAGAGATGGAGAAGACAAAAGATAAACTGTGAAGAACAGAAATAAAAGATTTGGATTCATGAATCACTATGGACTCATATTTACAGTCTAAAAAATGGATATTTGCAGATATTTTGAAATATTTAATCATCCTTTATTATATGAAGTCAATTTCCCTTGATTTTAAATTGAGTTTGTATTAATAAAATAGGTCCCTTTGAAAGTTACATCAATGTGTAAAGTCAGTAATATATTAATAGTAATTGAGTGTATTATGGTAATGCTCTACATTGACAGAAAGGCACCAACTTGCCTACAGACACGCAGATGGTGAGTGGAGCACAGCTTCGTCTCAGGCAGCCTTATGTCAACTCTTTGCTCCTCATCGGAAAACAATGCTGCCTCTCATTTAGAGAAATACTTAGCATTACAGCTCTTTGGTTGCATTGACACCAATTCTTTTCAGACAGACTTTCTTGGGCTCTGATATATTGTGGTAAAGTTGTCATTCCTATACCTTCAGATAGAATTTTGGGGACTTAGAAGAGGGAAAAAAAATAAGCATTTCAGAAGCTCATCCATCTTGTTGCTCCCTAATCATTTCTAGTAGGAGAGAGGAGTGTTGTTGAACATTAGTTATAATCAATTGATTCCATCTTAATAGTTACCAAATTTATAACTATATCTTGAAAATAGCATTCAAAATACATTTTCCACATTGAATAGATTATTCTTAATTTAGAAAATTACCCCTGAGTGAAATATGTATACAAAATTAATACTGAGTCAAAACTAATATATATGTAGGAACATGGGGCTTTGGTGATAATAGTTAATTAAGGAAACAATGCAATTATTTTTAGTGGCGTTAAGGAGGACATTAAATTATATTTCTATCCTTGTGAAACATACCTCCTGGACTTTAATAATGAAGAAAAGATAAATTTTATTTTAATGAAATTGAGAAAGATAGCTCTTTGAAAAATATATCCACTGATATATGTCAGAAAAAGTTAATACATAAAATAATATGGAACAAGAGACAGAATAACTAATGCCTAAAAAAAAATATCAAGAGAATATATATTTAAAATCTTTCTGGAAGTGATCAAATTTTCTTTTTGGAATTTTTATAGGAAGTTATTTTACCCTTATAAGTAAAATTAAAATAGTTAAGCAATGGCTTAAAAGTATAAATAACCCTGTGTGGAAAGTTATCAATAAACAGCTTGATTTTTATTCCTTTGTTCTTTTACTTATAGCTCCTGTATCCACTATATATCATATATACATGAGTGTGTATGCACGTGCATAAGTACATATATGAGTTAATGGGTGTAAAATGTGTTACACCTATTTGGGACTCAGTTGAACTAGATAGGCGGTTGATTGTCTCACTATTTTCAGAGTCCTCTATTGTTTTTATTTAAAATAACAAGTTCTTTTAAACTATAGCTTATTTTGTATCCTGCAAGTCAGTTCATTCAAAGGTGCTCATTGGTTTGTTTCTTCTGGTCCTTAGAGGAACAGAGAGACATTTTACAATTTAATTATGAAAACAACTTACTTTGTCCAATACCCCAAAATATTTACTTCCTAACAATTTCTGAAAGCACATCATAAAGAACAACTATCTGAATTATTTTGAAAAGTTATATACTAATGTTAAGATAATTTTATTATAATTTTAATAAATAGTTTTTATTAAATACAATAACTTTAATATGAAATACAACTCTGATGTTATTCTGTTGTGCTATATAGTCTGAATTTTCTTGAAAAATATGTAAGTCCTAAGTCAAATTTACTGACTCCAGAAATAAATTCACAGGACAGTGAGTTTGCTTAGTCACTAAATTTCAATCAGACAAGCTACAGAGATAAGATAATTAGATTTCTCCTCCTTATCAACTTCAGCAATTGTGAAAGCAAGGTTCATATTTTTAGCTATGACTTATTCACTTGATGATATGTATTATTGTAATTCTCTAGGTCATTACTCACCTTCATTTGGTTTGTTAACACAAAGTCTGAGATGGTGATGGGGCGGTAGGGGCTGGTGTTGCCTGCTGCTTGGGAGCAGGAGGGATTCCTGAAATGGTAGGCTTCTTTCCCTCCTACTTTCTTTCTTTCCTTTTAAATTTTTATGTTAAATTGTGGGCTAGCAGCTGTGTGAATTCCTTGGTTTACAGTGAAATTGCATATCCCTTAGGACAATGATGGTTTGAAAAGAAGATGGCAGGCCTGTTGGTTTGGCTTTGATGCAAGTAACAGGCCCTGAACCCTTCAGTTTATGTCACATTTGTAAGTTGTCTGCCTACATTTTCCAAGGGTAAAAAAGGAAACTTATTTTGACCCCAAAGGAAAAATAAAAATGAAAATACTAAGCTCAGTAAATGCTTTTTCCAATAGGAGTGTATGTATGGTCTTAGTAACATTGCATTCTATATATGTTGCCAGAAAGTATCCTTTTTTGCCTTTCCAGTGAATTCTTTAAAGGTAAGACTGTTAATTGTGGGTGACAGGACAATGGCTGAGGAAAATGTCAGAAAAATAAGAAAAAGTCACAATTAAATTTTCAGCCTTTTACCTTAGACTTTATGTCTCTTTATGTGATTTAAACAAATACTACTGGTCAGAGAACTGGTAGCATTTTAGGTGATTAGTCACGAGTGACCAAGTTCTGCACAGAACCCCACATCCATTCCCAGCCACGGTTCCTTTACTTCCCACTTCAGGGACTGCAGACACTGACCACTCACCTTCCCAGCCTTTAGTTAGATCTAGTCATGTGATGACATTCAAGTAAGTGAGGCATTAGCAAAATCTGCTAAGTGCTTTCTAGGAAAGCTGTCCTAACCAAAAGGAGTGGGTGTCATGGCGTCTTCCCTCCCTTGGTGCTTCCAATGGCATGTACTGTACACAACTTGAGGGTCCATTTTCTCAAAGTGAAAAGAAGGTTAAAAAATCACAGAGGACATCTGTTGATGAGTGTGGTGGCCATGAGACATGCTACCTACAACCCTATTAAAGAAGTTCTGGTTGCTAGCGGTAGAGAGCTGGGGTCAGCAGACAGCCTCCAACCATCAGATTGTCAGAGTCTAACTAAGCTGTTCAGAACAGCCTGGCCTCAGGCCACACCCTTCCAGTGACAGAGCAAAATGGGGTTTATACCTTGAGACAACCCATCTGTTTCAGGCCAACACAGGACCCTCTGAAAGGGAATACTCACTCTAACACTCCCCATCCTATTGGCTGAGGTTCTGTAGGGTATGCACCACAGTTTTTATTAGCCCAGTCTGACTCTTCCCACTTCTCCTCAAACGTGATGATCGCTACTAAACATCTTACACCCCAAACTCCATCTCAACTTCTCTTTTAGAGAACTAACCTGTAATAATTGAAAAAAAAATTACAGTCATTTACTTTCAGACATTTTGGTATGTGAGAAAGCAATGTATTCAAATCAATGTATGCAAAGTTCACAGTTACCTGCTCCCAAATCATTTTTAGCTGTTACAGGGAGAAAGTTCCAGAATTTTTTAAGTACTTTCTTCAGTTTTCATAAGTAGTAGTATTTATATCTTATAAATTATTATAAATAGGAGGAAGTTCAACTATCACTTGCTCCAAATTCCTTATTTTATTAATTAGATATCTGAGGCCCAGGAATGTAGACAGGGATTGCAGTTGATCCCAGACAAGAAGCCACACCCAACAATTAATTTAATGAATTATTTCTTTTTAGTATAATGCAGCTCCATCATTGTTTCCCTATATTGCACATTGTGATCTAAAGCAGCTGTTCTCAAGAATGGTCTGTCCACTAGCAGTGGCAGCATTACCTGGAAACTCATTAAAATTGAATATTTGTACATCTATGTTCATTGCATTCATTGCAGCATTATTTACAAGAGCTGAGATTCAGAAGCAGCCCAAGTGCCCATCAGCAGATGAGTGGATAAAAATTTGTGGTACATTTACACAGTGGAATACTACTTAGTCATAAGAAAAAGGAAATCTTACATTTTTATGAAAAGATGGATGAACCTAGAAGATATTATTCTAAGTGAAATGTCAGACAGAGAAAGACAAGTACCTCATGATTTCACTTATACATGAAATCTAATGGGCAAAATAAGCAGACAAACAAAATAGAAATAGACTCATAGACACAAAATATGGACTAAGAACTTCCAGGGGGAGGGATATTGGAGAGCTGGGTGAAAAGAGCAAAAGGACTAAGCAGTGCAAATTGGTAGTTGCAAAGATGTGAATTAAAGCACAGTAAACCGAGTCAATAATATCAAGATAGACATGGGTGCAAGTGGGGATTTGGAACAGTGGAGGGACAACCCTGTAAAGTACATGATTTTATAACTACTTTGTTGTACATCTGAAATTAACACAGAATAACATGAATTAACATTGACTGCAAACAGTAATTGAAAAATACATTTTAAAAAATAAAAAAATGCAACTTTTTGAATCTTATCTTGAACATACTGAATCAAAAATTCTAGAAAAGAAGAAGTGAAACCTAGTAATGTTTTTAAATAAGAGCTCCAGGTAATTCTGATGTACACTGAAGTTTAGGGACCTATAACTTAGAGAAAGATCTACTGCTGATAGGAAAAGTCAAAGGAATTTGCTTCTATCCCAGATAGCCTGCAAAATAGAGGTATGATCATGATACTGCCACTCCCTGCACCTTAATTTACTTAGGAGAAGAAGAGGGAACTGCACCAATTCCAGATTTTCTAATGGACTCACATTACTAAGAGTACTCCAGAGAAACTACCAATAAAGAGTGTATGCCTAAGAGAGACATTTATTAATATTTTATTATATTTGCAGTTTTAACACAGCAAACCAAGGTGACTTGCCATTTGCCAGAAAGCACATCATTCTATATTTATAATGCAGTGGTTTCTGCTAACACACCATAAAAGCAAGTAGTACAATCCTGTTAGGAATCAACTAAAAAATTCCAAGCTAATTCTTTCTTTGTTCCCAGTACCCTCCCTACTCCAAGCTCTTAGCTTGACCATCATATAACAAAAGAAAAAATAAAAAAAAAATGAATAGGGACTCTCATTACAGACAGTGTATCAAGAATTGCATTTTAATAGTTAAGTTGCAATTGTTCTGTCCCTTCTATTTTATACAGTGATTAACACCTTTAGAATCCCTTAGGTACACAATACAGAACAATAAAATACTGCAAATTTTAGGATTCAAACTATAAAACAATTAATGCCTATTATTTAGCACAAATGTGTATATTAAATACAATTATTTATTTACTACCCACTTCATGCAGTATATATAAATTTATATTATATATTTATGTATACACATCTATAAATTTATATTATATATTTATGTATACATATACATATAGATAGAGAGAGAGAAAGGAATTTATTTTAAGGAACTCATGTAATTGGGGAGGCCAAGTCCAAAATCTGCAGAACAGACCTGCAGGCGGGAGACCCAGGGAAGAAGTGATGCTACAGCTCAAGTCTGAAGGCAAATCTAGAGACAAAACTCTTCCTTAGAGACTTGTTTTATTTTAAAGTCTTCAACTAATCAGACAAGGCCCACCCACATTACAGAGAGTTAATCTACTGATTCAAATGCTAAAGTCATCTAAAAAGTACCTTCACGGCAATATCCAGATTGGTGTTTGAGCAATTATCTAGGTACAGAGGCTTAATGAAACTGACACATAAAATTAACCACTGCAGAATCCTTTGAATAAATATAAGGTTATACAGAAACATATGTAAAACAAAAGAAACTCTATGACTGAAGCAAGATGAGTCCCTAGAATATTTACAGTCAGCCACTCCCTACTTGCACACCATCACTTTCCATCACTAAGGGAACTTGCAAAACCTGCAAGGATTTATTGATGCACTATTTAAAAACCACATAGATGCCTAAATAAGGGAACCAGTTCCACCTCTCAGATACTTGATGTAAAAAGATGTTGCCAGGCAAGTCCGTGAAAAACCTTTCCTTTATTCTAAAGTTTTATAAATCTGTAATTTTTATTGCTTGCTTAAATGTATGACAAATCCCTGCTTATCATGCACTCCCCTCACCTAAGAGTATATTTATTATAAATAGCAGTTATTTATTGACTACCTACTTTATGCAGGGTTCTCTGCTCGGTTTTGCTGACACATTTTTAGAAAACCCACTTAAAAATAGCAAAGGCAAATATTCACTCATTTTGTGTATGAATTTTTACATATTTCAAATAATGGTATAAGAATCAGTAAAAATTTGATATAGTAATATATGTCTTAACATTATAAAAAATGCCAAAGTTATAAACCCTTAAATTAATCAAGCACCTCAGAATCAAGAATCTTCATGATAAGATTAAACAGTAATATTTCTGAAATAAAACTTATGGTACTAACATTTCAATATCATTTTGCTTATTTTGTCTAAATGTAATCAACACCAAAATATCTGAGATTGCTCATATAAAAGGAAAATTCTTCTTCTCATTTATGAGTTTTTAAATGTTTTTCACATAAGAATTCAAGGCACTGTAGAGACTAATTAGGAACCCCTCCAAATAGGTCTGTACTAACTGCACTCTTTTCAAAATATTTTTTTTTATTTTATTTTTTTTAAGAATTTATTTTTAAAGAGAGGGGGAAGGAAGGGCGAAAGAGGGAGAGAAAAATCAATGTGTGGTTGCCTCTCTCACGCCTCCTGGTGGGTACCTGGCCTGCAACCCAGGCATGTACCCTGACTGGGAATTGAACCAGCCACCATTTGGTTTGCAGGCTAGCACTCAATACACTGAGCCACACCAGCCAGGGCTCAAAATATTTTTAATACAGCAAAAATTGCTTTGTGTCGATGATTTTTTAAATTTAAGAGTAATTGAAAGCTCATTAGATAGTGAAGTTGATGATATTTTGTCAAAATCTTTCTTGTATTTCACATTATTTAGATGAAATATCCTGTGTTCTCTGTGTGATATTTAGATTGACATTTTATAGTATCTTTAACCATAACAACACATTGTTGTTATGTGACGTTAAGGTCATACAATTAGGAAGTATAAAAGCCTAGATTTGAAACCAAATTTACCTACAGCAGTTTGAGGTCTGGTTCTAACAAACGGCAGCGATATGACTGCACAAATCAATTATTCATACCTGGATGAGAGAGAAGATTCAGGAAAAAGAGATGAACTCTTGAAAAGAGAGAAAAGGATTGCATCAAGATGACAAATGTAGCATATTTGTCCACTTCGTATCCCACCTCATATTCCCTTGAAACCATAGAAAATAGAAACTTAAAGAGTTTACAGGGGCTCCATTTTCAGGATAACAATGTGAAGATCTCTGCAGACCCAGTCATCAATGAAATAAGCAAAGCTAACAAAAATTACAAAATAAAAAAGCCACTAGTCTCTGGAAATTGTTCAAAGATCATACAGCAAATAAATATTTACTCAAAAATAAAGAAGTTCTTCTCTAAATAAGAACAGTGAGAGACTGTGGCACTTGAACCACAGCCCACAGCTTCTCTCCACCCATCAAGCTCATCTATATTACAGATAGATGTGCAAAAGGGATGGGGCCCCCTTTTCCTTCAGCTTTCAATCAAGTTTCACCATATCTCACCAGAAGCCATAAACCATCTAATCCAAATACCACTTAAAAAGGCTGAATTCCTGGTAAGTGCCAGCTAACTGTTGGGGGAGCTTCTTTTCCTACCCAGTCCCTATCCATAGGACAAAAGCTTTATCCCGTGTGCAGCAAGCTGAGAATTCTCAAGCCCCTATGGCCTTCACCCTAGTTCATTCTTATTTCATAGGTTCCATTCTGGGAGAGACAAGCCAAAAAGAACCAGAGGCTACTGCCCCACCCAGGACACAGAGTAGTGGCTTAGAGAGTTTTTGCAAGTGGAGAGGCAGTCCATCAGAAAAGAGGACTCTGAAGCTTTATCTAAAGCAACTGCCTTTATGTGAAATATAGTTCCAACTGTAGGGTGTTCTCAGAAACAATAGATCCTCTAAATTAAAGAGTAACATGGGCCATCTAATTTCCCACAGAAATCACAGAGAGAGATGGATGGAAAAAGCTTTCCTGGGGAGAGTAAAAACTTTAAAGTTTAGCCTCCAAACTACTACTGTTCAAATTTAATAGGACCAGACTGCTAAGCAATTTATGTTTCAGGGTGATGTTGGAAACAATAGAAAAATCAATCAGTAATTAATAAAGCCTAATGGGCAGGGAGTAATACCAAAAAAACCAGATAGCCTACCAGAGAGATCAGAGAAAGAGGCAGTAAAAGAGCCCTTTGTCATTCCTGAGTGAATGTACAAATTCCCAAGGCTGTGTCTTCTGAGGCATGCTGTCAAAAACTTCACATTGAAAGGGGAACAGACTTTGCTAAGTAGCTCAGTTAAGTCACAAAACAAATAAGCACACAAAGAACAACAAAAACAGTACCAGAGAGAAGGGAGGACAGTTAGTGTCCATAGTTGCTATATTATGCAAAATGGCTAGTATTTAACAGAATACATTAAGAAAAGTACAACACATGGCTCATACATAAGAAAAAAAGTAGCCCTGGCTGCTGTGGCTCAGTGGAATGAGTTGTCAGCCTGTGAACCAAATGATCACTGGTTCGATTGCCAGTCAGGGTGCATACCTGGGTTGCAAGCTGGGTCCTCAGTAGAGGATGAGTGAGAGGCAACCACACATTGATGCTTCTCTTTCTCCTTCTCTTCCCCTCTCTCTAAAATTAATAAATAAAATCTTTTAAAAAATGTAGCCAACAGATACTGCCTGTGAGAGGAACTAGGTGTTAAATGTAACAAAAACTTGAAAGTAGTCATTATAAATATGTTCAAAAAAAGTAAAGAAAACTATGCTTAAGGTGGTAAAGAAAGGTATGAAGTACAGAGCTACTATTTTATCAAACAAAAATCAATAAAGATATAACTGTTTTCCAAATGTATTAGATAGAAATTCTGCATTTGAAACTACAACTGAGATAAAGTCATTAGAGAGCTCCACAGTAGATTTAAATTAGAAGAATCAATATACTTGAAGATAGATTGATAGAGATTACACAATCCCAAGAATAGAGATAAAATAGAGTAAAGAAAAAGGAACAGATCTTCAGAGCAATATGGGGTACCAACACACATGTATTTGAAGTACCTGGAACAGGGCAAAAAAGAAAGAAGCAGAAAAAATATATGAATATTTACAACTGAAAATTTTACAAGTTTATTGAAAGACATTATCCTACATAGTCAAGAAGCCTGATTAAAGTCTATGTAGAATAAATTCCTAAAGAGCACAGCAGACACATCTTAGAAAAAATGCTAAAAACTAAAGAAAAAGAGGAAATCTACACGCAAGACAAAAAATAGCTCATTTCATGCAAGAGAACCTCAAAAAATTTTAGTCAAATTCTTTTCAGACACAATGGAGGACAAAGAACATGAATGACATACTCAAAGTTCTCAGAAAAAAAGAAAACTGTTAACCAAGAATCGGGCATCCAAAAACTATTTTTCAAAATTGAATGCAAAAGGGACACATCACCAGATAAACAAAAACTGAAGGAATTTATTACTAGCAGATCAACTTTATAGGAAATACTAAAAGAAATTCTTTAGGTTGAAAGCAAATAAACAAATAGCAATAGGAGCCCACAGAGAAGAAAGAAAGGAGAATAGTAAAGGTAATTATATAATTATAAAACACAATATAAGCCCTGGCTGGCATAGCTCAGTGGATTGAGCGCGGGCTGCAAACCAAAGTGTCGCAGGTTCGATTCCCAGTCAGGGCACATGCCTGGGTTGCAGGCCATGGCCCCCAGCAACCGCACATTGATGTTTCTCCCTCCCTTCCCTCTCTAAAAATAAATAAATAAAATCTTAAAAAAAAAACAAACACAATATACATGCATATTTTCTTTTTTCTTTTAACTAAAAATTTTAAAGCATATGTATAAAACGATATGTGCCATTATTGAGTCCATACTATGTAGCAATATAAGGTTTTTGATAATAATAATAGTACAAAGGAGGCAGGTGGGGAAATGGTTGTATTGAAGTAAGGAAATGACACCAGGTGATTACTTGAACTCACAGAAACCAATGACTACAACCAGAAGTGACAAATAAGAAAGTAAATAAAACACACTCTAAAATACTTGCTTGCTCTCAGCTTGCTCTCCTTTCTTTTCACTTTGTTAAGTGCACATAAAGTAATAATTATAACTATGTGTTGTTGGGTCTGTAACACATGTATGTAATATACATATTTCTTTGCATGTGTATAATAGCAGAAAATGGAGGAGTAAGTTCTATAGAAAAAACATTTCTATGTCACGGAAAATAAGTTAGTATATATTTGAAGTAAAGTAAAATAAGTTGAGATTTATAGAATAAGCCTTGTACAAATACTGAGAAAATAGGTCAAAAACATAGGAAAAAGTCACCAAAGGAGTAAAAATATTGTATTAGAATATATTCACTTAGTGCAAAAGAAAGTACTATAGGAGGAAGAGGTGAACAAAAAATACATGAAATATAGAAACAAAATGTGAAATGGAAAATGTATACCTGACTTTATTAATAATAACATCATAAGAATGGTTAAACCAACTCAATCACAAGGCAGAGATTGTCAGATTATATTGAAATAACAATAATAATTATATGCTTTTGCAAAAGACAGACTTTAGATTCGATGAAATAGGCACGTGAAAGCAAAAGGATTGAAGAGGATACCTCACACAAATAGCAACCATTAGAAAACTAGAGGACTGTTTTAATATCAGACAAACAAACTGCAAAATAAATTCAATTGCTTTCTCTAAGGCTCAGGATTTTCTTTTTTAAAGTAGGGTGGAATGGGGGGGTGACTAATGAAAATTCCTTTCTTGAATGTTACAGAGTAGTTATGAGAATCAGGGTGTTAACATTAAACAAACAATAAAGTTCTAAGACAATATGCAAATAGCACTAATAAAGTACATAAGTTAAAACCCTTAAATAAACTGAGACGTTTGTGAAAAATAGTTCGTTTCACTTCTCTACCCTACTACAGCAAGCCTTAATTCTATTTCTTTTGTCTGAACAAATGTTGACAAAACATGCCTCTATACATCATTAAAAATTATTTCAGAACACATGGAGCTATGAATATGCTATTTCTGAATAAATGCTAATCACATATTATTAAAATAGTTTAAGACTCAAGATTTTCTGTTGGTTTTGATGTAGTTTTGAAGGTAACCAGTTAACTTAGAAATAAAGCAACATGATAGTTTTTAAGTCTAAAGTAACAAATAATATTGGACAATATTGCTAAATATGTTTGAAATCTTGCTTTTCCATAGCAAACTCTTCTTATCATGAAGCAAAGCTTCCAGGAGACTCTCTCATGTTTAATACTTAAGAGCAGCTGCAAAATCCGCCCCAACCTGATGGTTGGTACTGAGCTCCTCCTCCTTTCAAACTTCTCAGGAAATAAAAAGGACAAAATCAGCAATCTTGCCTCTGAATTGGATCTGTCTACTTGGATCCTTCTGCTTTCACTCATATTCAACACTTGGAATCACAACTCCCATGAACAAAGAGTATTTCTGTGTCCCTTAGAGATGTATTTGGTCATTTATTTTTTGCTTAGCCTTCCCATTGGTCATTAATCTGGAGCTCATTACACTTGTGTCCACACTTATTCCTAGCCTCTTTGTCCAGTCTCTTCTCTGCAAAGATTTACATCAAAATTACATGTTCTCATTCAAATGTGTAATTTCAAAGTCAGTCAGTTTTAAACATTTTAAATATTTTAAACATTTAAAAACTTAAAAATATTTAAGTACTGATATCTTCAGATATATATGCTTTGTATTAAGTCTGAGGAAGTAAAATAATTTGCTGGCATAAAATTTTATAATAAGATTTTGCACTATAAAGAAAAAATTGGGTTTTTAATCATTGACTGAAGTAATAGCCTTCAGATTGCTCAATTTATAGGTGCATTATTAAGAAACAAATGAAGCTGGGTAAAAATACAAGTAAATATTGAACATATTTAATAGGTCACCAAAGCTTGTATTTGTAAAAATAATCCTTGAAATTAATTACTATATCACTCCAAATTCCAAAATATGCTTAGTTTCACATTGTTTATTCATTTGTTAATTCATTTAAATATTAATTGAAATATTACATGGTGTAGAAAGGGTAAAGTTATACTTTAAAGGAGATCGTTTCAGAGCAGTTCTGAAATGAGCCACACAGACAGCTAACCTCACTGTGTTGCAGCTACATTGTACATAAGCATGAGTGCTATGTCTTTTATTGTAATTCACAATACTAATGAAACCTTTTAATATTAGTAGAATGAACATGATTATTTGAGTCCAGCAGAATAACAAACAGAATGTCATATAAGAAATGAAGTTCCTTTTCAAAATTATTAAAGCATTTTTCTCAATTGTTAATGATTATCTTGAGTTACTTCATTATTTTAATTCACAATTTCAATGCCATTATTAAGAGATAATATTTCAGCTAACTGTAAGTGTCCATGTTCATACTTTGATGTTCTGTATTAACTGTAATTGAGTTCCGCATGTAGCCCATAGCTAAAAATGCAAAGAAATGAGCAGTGCATATATGCAAACTGAGACCTTGTTTCTGCCACACCACGTTTAGGAGCTGTAAAACCTGGAGAGTCAAAACGGGTGAGAGAATTACCTGCAACAGCAACTAATTATTGGGGCAAGTTGAACTGCTCCTTTGTTGGAATAACGTACTTAAAAATGATGCAGACTGTCTCTCTCTTCCCCGTGTTCCTCTACAAATGCACATATTTATTGTTAGATCAAAAATTTATTCAAACTACCCTTAGATGTCTAAATAAAATGTAGTTTATTTTGTGTTACTGATTTAAATTCCCTTACATTTTCACACTTTTCAGTGTAGTGGAGAAAATATCTAAATTTTGGTCCAGTTGGGTAAACATTGTAGATATAATCATTTAAACAGTTCTGCTAGGTAAATGCTAAGCCTATTTAAATAAAAATACCCAGAGTTTTACACTTTACAAGGTAGTATCCAAGTGTTTTGTAGGGTAATATGGTAATTAAGGGAGCTGGTAACCATATATAAACATTCTGTCCTCTGAATAATCTTTGGATTTTATTCAAATTTGGATGTTCTGGGTTCTTCACTGAGCTTCTGTCCAGGGGAAATTTGGCTAGCATCTTCTTTGAGGATGGCTCCTGGGATAACTCACAGTCTTTCTCTCCCTCGTCTTCACAGGGCCTGATAGTCCTCTCTGGGTGATTTGAACCCATCTAGCCCTCCTGGGCACTGGTGAGTGTCCTGAGGTCTGGCTGTGACCACACAGGTGCAGCCTCTGTCCATCAGCCTGTGTGAGTCCTTTGCTAAAAGAAGACCTTGACCATTGCAGAGGGAAACTCTTTCTATAAGACTTTACAGCTTTGAAAATGTTTTTGTTGTGTTTTAAACTATAAAGCAATATATAAAAATATGCATAAAACATGACTAGATTGTGTGAAGAATAATTATAATGCAAACATTAATGTAACCACCATCCAGGTCAAAATTAGCACATTTCTAACACCCTTGAAACCTCTGTGTGCCCCTGCAAACCACCTTCTCCTCCAGCTCCCAGAGGTAACCACTACAGGACGACTGTGGCAGGTAATCCACTAACTCCCTGAACACATATAACACTGAAATATATATACATAAACAATATAATTTATAGTTTTGTTTCTCTTGCCTTTAAAATTTACACAAATAAATTGTATTATAAAATGCACATTTGTGTCTTCCTTCTTGCACTTAAAATTATATTTGCAAAACTTATCCATGTTGTTGCACATAGCTCTGGTTTATTATTATTGTTGTTGTTATTGTTATTATTATTATTATTATTATTGGATTTTTATCCCATTGTGTGAAAATATCAAATAACTTTGAAGAAAATTATAGTACATTCTATTGCATGAAAGTATCAAACTTAATTTTAACTTTTGATGAGTAATATTTTTCCAACTTTGAACTATCATAAACAATACAATTCTTTGAATTACATTAGGGTACACCTATGCACGAGGATCTATATGCTAAATAAACACAAGTTAAGTTACTGGAACAGAGACACATGAATCTTCAACTTTAGTAATGATACAAACTGTTTTCCAAAGTGGTTGCACCAATTTCAATTCCCATGAGCAGGCTATGAATGCTTCAGAAACTTAGAGAGTTATGATGGAGCATAAGATAGCAAGACACAGTACTTTCATCACCACAGTTTAAAATATATTTATTTCCACACTCAGGTTATGGTCCAACAGAGGGCCATATGTACATTAAATGATACACAATGTATATAACATAAATGTAAATGTATAAACACAGGGATACACTTACATACACAAGTCCTTGCAGACTTCCCTGCTCTGCTTGCTCTGAGGCCCAGCCTCCCTACACAACCAAGGAGCCACCCACGCCAAGGAGGCATGTAGCATACACCTGATGCTGGGGGGCTATATGGCATGGCCTAAGGACTTGAGGTGCATGCTGCATGAGGATAGCATGCAGAGGCTGCGGCATGGCGTGGAGTCCCACCTGGCCCAGGTGCTGCTCCTGACCCACCAGCTGGCCCTCACAGTGGCTTAGCTGTGCCACTGTTAATGCAACAACTAGTGGCTGGCTGCAGAAGCAGCTCCAGTGCTTGACACAGCAGGTGGAGGCCTTGGGCTTGAGGACTTGCCTGCTCCACACCCCTGGCCCACATCCTGGATCCCAGACCACACTACTTGTCTGGGCACTGTACACTTCCCCAGCTGCACTGCCTTCTCACTGTTCGGTATGGATCATGAGGAAACCAGGAGATCACAGGGAAGCCAATGAAGAGATGAGAAAGACCTCAATCTTGTGTATCATCAAGAATGGACCCCAGACAGGGGCAGGTCCAGGTCCAGCCTCCCTAGAGGCTCCCCAACCCCTTCAGTCACCAGAGCCCTCAGGCCTGCCCTGATGAGCTTCACCCAACAGTAATGTCTGTCACTGCTGTTTCAGAGTTTTCTGGGGACAGATTGTAGTTCTCTGGCCCATGTTGAGCTGCCATGCTGAGATGGGGGATAGTCAGCCTGAACCTGGGTGAGGCGACCATACCCTGGACTCCCTGCCCAAGTGGGAAAAGTTCTTCTTTTACATGGTCTTTGTACAGTTCTGCTATGGGGCAGTGACAGCAGGCAGGAGCAAGGACAGCCCACACCTGGGTATGCCACCCCAGTCCCCTGATCCATGCAGTCTCCAGCTACTACTCAGGCCCGTCATGACCCTTTACCGTTATTTATATTTGATATCATATATATCACACATGTTCTCCAACTTTGTTTAACAAGTTCAGCTAAAGCCTGTGTCTGTCCAAAGGACAGATGCAATGTTTTGAAACCTGTCCTATCACAAGTGAAGTGAACGGACATAAGACTTGAATTGTGGGCCTTTCTCTTCATTTGAGCTGCATTTACTTTCTCTTGTGGATGAGACTCAGAAGTTGGTGCCCACCAGTCTCTGAAATGACATCCCTAAGTCCTAGACTTTAAGGTGAGCCTGATGGCTTTGACATTTAGGTTTTTAAAAATATTTCCTCTCCTGAGTAACTATCTCACTACTTGCTTCCATTCTCTCAGCCCTGCCTTATGCAAAGAGTACTGAATAGTCACCCAAAACAGTGTTGACAGTGGTCTTGCACAGAGCTTCTCCTAGTAGCTTACAGGCCACTCCTGCTCCCTCCAAGCCTGCACCTGTGCCCCTAAATCTCGGTTCTATCAGAACTTGTGGATGTTTCTAAAATCCCCTCCCTATCCCCCACAATTTGGGAATGAGAGGGTGAGGTGAGGGTGGCGGGACAAGTATCCTGACGTACTTTTCTCTCCTCTTCCATCTCCCCTCCATCCTCCGCAGTGTCTCTGGACAGCAAGGATGTCTGCTGACTTTGGGCTTTCCCTTTCTGTGTTTCCAGTCCTCCAGTCCCTATGGCAGCAACACCATGCTCCAAGTGCAAGTGCATCTTTCCTACACTTCAGGATTTATGATCTAAATCTCCCAAACAAAAGGAATTCAGAGTCTCCCATCTTCCATCCCTTAACAAAGACAGCTTTTCAAGCCTATTGTTTTGTTACAAAATTAAATTGACAATGAAAGCTGAGGTATAAACTACTCCTTTTAGCATATATCTTTCATCTTAAGCATCATATCCATTGTTTTTAATGGATGGGAAATTCACAAGTCATCAAAGCTTATAGAATATTCTAGTTCAAGTGAAAATGTTTCAGAAATATTTTTCTCTCCCAGTTTATGATGCTGGGGGAAGGGGAAGGTAAATGAGGAGAAACTGCTAGCCTTTATGTTCCTGCTGCTGAACCTATTCCTTTCTTGAGCTCTGTCTCCCTCCCTCCCTCCCTCCCTTCCACCCTCCCTTCCTTCCTTCTTCTTTTCTATAAATTGAGAGATCCTGACTAGAGTAACTAACTGTTTTAGATGAACATTTCTTGTGAAAGACTTATTGTTACAGAACAAACAAGGGGGGGGCCTGGGACAATATACTATCACTGAAAGAAGACCCCAGGTCCGTTATGTCCACCGCCAGAAGAAAGACGTCTCTCAATGCCAGAGATTCATGAAAAGGAAAGGAAATGTTTATTTAATGCTATACAAACTTAAAGTAGTGACCAAATGTCTTCATCAAAAATCCTAAAGTCTCTTAAAACAGACACGACACAGTCCTTCCTTCTCCCTTTGCCCAGTCTACAGTACCATATCTCAGGAAAGGAAATAGAAGTACACGGCTCAGGCAGTCCTCTGGTTATTCCCAATTAGTACTCTGTCTTGGCTGGGAGACCTCCCTGGGTTCCTGGCACCCTCAGCTGTGTCGCCGGGATCTCTGCTAAAACCAGGTGGTGGTTCCCCCTTCTAAAGCTTCGGGGGTCCCCACTCTGGCAAAGGCACATGGTCCTCTCTCCCAGGGCCACGGGAGTCCCCACTCAGTCAAAACCCATGGTTCTCCCTACAAAGCTGCGGGGATGGGGGTCGCCAGTCTGCCAAAGCCAAGTGGCGGTTCTCTGCTAAAGCTGCATGGTGATTCTCTCTCAGGGCTGTGGGAGTTCCCGCTCTGCCAAAGCCAAGTGGTTCTCTCTCAGTGCTGCTGCATCTCTGTTTAAATCCCTGCGCCACTCTTCCTCCGCAGCCCCATTTCCAATTCCTCCTACAATCAGCTACACATGCCAGGACTCATATCCTTCCAGCTTTACTGGGCTGCCATCATGAGTCTGGGCAGGCGTGGCCCCATGTCCTGGAGCCAATCCTCTCTGAGCTCCCATGCAGGCGCTGTAACTCAGGGGACCCGCCCCCCCCAGTTACATCTGGGTGGGGAAGTTCCTTTCCATACCCCTGGCCCAGAGCATGGCCACAGCTATTTAACATATCTATGTAACCAGTTAAAGGTTATAGGTATGTTGAACGACCATGCCAGAGGTTAGCTGCAAGGCCATTGCTATGCAAAACGCTCTCAAAGGCCCTGCTCCATTTGTCCCTTCCCCCAACCCACACCTGGGGGGCGGGGTGACATCCTAAAATCTCCTGGATACCTTGAGTTCTGGGCCCCATTCCAAATCCCTTTTGGGGTACCCCCTCTTGGCTGCACCCTGTAACAATATGATTTTTCAAAAACTTTATAAATTAGAATTCAGAAATGAGAACTGAATTTACAACTATGTTGTTGTTTACATATAATCAATATATTTTGATGCATAAGGGACAACATTAAAATTAGGCATGTAGAATTAGGGCATTCTATAGGACCTTACGTGAGACTTAGAGAATTGCTTTAAAAATGGCTTGAAAATCTAGGGAGTGACAAATAAAATTTATTCTCTTAGATCTTTCACTGTTGCAAATTATGACAGAGCAATAGCTATTGAATTTTGTAAATTCCTGGATTGTTTATTGTATCTCAAACTGTTTTCACCATAAGCCATTCCTCTGGCATTTTTACTAAATGGAGAGGCAGGTTGGTAGAGAAAAAAGTCCAGAAGGGCCTGAGATGCAACTAACTCGAAGTGAAGGAGTTCAAGGTGGACTGAGTGCCCTTCTTAATCAACCAAGCAGAGAGGAACGCTGACCTACTTTATATTAAATAAAAAACACCTGGGTGTTCTACTTTCCTGAACAGTAGGAATAAAATAGGGTATATATACTTTAGCATGGGAAAAGAAAATTTATTCTAATTTCTACCTCCACAATAGATCCAGAACACAACTAATCATCAATACAATTAAAAAGATAAATTGGAACATACAATACCATTTGAAATCACAGGCTATGAAATATTTAGTAAAGAAAGAATTTAATAATAAAGAGAATTACAAAAATACGTAGCTTTGAAATATAGTCACCATTTTAGCAATATTCTGTTCATGTTTAACAATGTTGCCTTTAACAAAATAACAAGAGTTGCCAACATGGAGCAATTAGGCCAGACAAACTAGGAATTAATTACTATAGACAGGCCCATATGTCACAGAGCTGCACATGTTTTCCAAATCTTGCTTGGAAGGGGAAAGATTTCCTGGGAAAACTCTTGAGATAGTAAAAGGGACATTGCTGCTAAGGTTTGAATTGAAAGTGACTTTGCAGAATTTGAATCATGAAGGCACAAAGTTGGATTAAGTACAAACTAAGTGAATTTTCTTCAGTTCAGTTATTCAATTACTTAAAATAAATCAAGCAGTACCTAAACTGTGTGCCTTCAACAGCCGCAAAAGTTCTTGAGGGGTGTCAGGAACCAAATTCTAACAAAGCATTAGCCACTGATTCTACCTTTCCACATATTAAATCACTCTGGTATTAAGAAATGATTAGTAAATCAAAATCTTCAGGGTGCATATATGTGGCATACATTTAAGATATGACCCCAATTTTAGTTTTAGCATGAAAGGTTGGATATCACACTCTGTGTTTTGCTTCCTAAATATTCTCCAGTGTTAACATTTTAGCACTTGAAAATCACTGTTGATCTTTATATTGATATTTTTTCATCACTAAAACATATCAAATTTGTAATATACATTTTAACCAGAAGAATCAAGAAAAATATGTTCAATTTAAGTGAACCAAACAAAAGAAACTGAATATTTTCCCTCTAAATTGCTCCTTATGTAAGTTAAGCTTGGATGTTCTAAACTGGACTCTATCACAACCCTGATTTCTGATTTACTAACTTTTGTTATGGAGGAGGTAGCTGATGACATTAATATCTATTTCCCTTGTGAGGTCTTTTGAGATGTTTCAAGTTCTAAAAGGTCCACATGTGGGAGGAAACCTAAAGATAGAGTTTCAAACTTACATACCTAGGAAGACAGTCCCAAGTAATTGCAAGTAATGCAATCCCAGCCTAGGCTGATGAAAGTGTAACCATAGATACAAATGACAAATGACAGGCGGCACCCAATTTCATGGTAAAAGCAATAGGGAATGGTGGGGACTGTGGAACACTGTACCCCACTTGCTGATAATCCCAATTTTTGCTGTCCTAGTATGTGATCCATATCATGATTTTATGTAAAATTCACAATATGTTAAATATTGCAATTAATTCAAACAAAAAATCAAATAAAAAACACAAGTGCATTGAGCCAAACAAAAATATTTTAGAATCAGATTCAATGTGCCACCAGACAGACACCTGCACCAGACATTAAGGGTTCCATACTATCTGCTCTAGGAGCATAGGAGATACTATTTTTAAAGAATATTGCTGTTATTTTATCCTAAAATTTTTAAATTTCACTTGAATCAGAATCACCTGGGTAGGGTTGTCACACAAAAATGCAAGATGCCCAGCTAAATTTAAATTTCAGATAAACAAAGACTTCCAAGATGGAGGGATAGGTAGACATACTTTGCACTTTCACTTAACCAAAAGAAGGACAACAAATTTCAAAACAAAACTAATCAGAACTTCCAAAAATCAAACTGTATGGAAGTCTGACAACTGAGAAATTAAAGAAGAAATGTTCATCCAGGCCGATATGAGGGGTGGAGACAGGCAGCCTAGGTTCAGGAGACTCGTGGCAAGGAAGTGGCTGGCAGACCAGGTGAGGCTTTAGCTGATAGAGCAGGTGGTCCCACATTTGTATGCAGATAAACTGGGAAGAACAACTGGGGAGTGAGACAGAAGGAACAACCCAGGGTTCCAGTTCTGGGAAATAGAGCCTCAAAACTTCTGACTGAAAGTACCTGTGGGAGGTGGGGCAGCAGCAGGAGAAACTCCCAGCCTCACAGTTGAGTTCATTGGAGAGATCCACAGAGTCCTAGAATATACACAAACCCACCCACCGGGAATCATCACCAGAAGGGCCCAGTTTGCTTGTGGGAAGCAGGGGAAGTGACTGAATGCTGGCCAGGAGCTGAGCAAAAGGCATTGTTTCCTCTCAGACCTCTCCCCCACACATAGCATCAGAATGCCCCACACCAGAATGTGGGGTGCCCTGCCCTGACAAACACCTAAGGCTCTGCCCATCACTATGTACAGGCACCCTGAAACAACAACAACAACAAAATGGCCCAAATGAAAGAACAGATCAAAGCTCCAGAAAAAATACAACTAAGCAATGAAGGAATAGCCAACTTACCAGATGCAGAGTTCAAAAACTGGTAATCAGTTTTTGAGCTGAACTATACTCATAGAAATGGTTGAGTATGGTCACAAAGTAGAGTAACAAGTAAAGGCTATGAAAAGTGAAATAAAGGAAAATGCACAGGGAAACAACAGGAAACTGGGACTCAAATCAATAGTTAGGAGCAGAAGGAAGAAACATTAAACCAGAATAGAATGAAGGAACAAGAATTTTTTAAAAATGAGAAGAGGCTTAGGAACCCCCAGGACAACTGTAAACCTTCGAACATCTCAGTCATAGGGGTGCCAAAGGAGAAGAGGAAGAGAAGAAATTGAAAACTTATTTGAAAACATATGAAGGAGAACTTCCCCAATCTGGCAAAGGAAATAGACTTCTGGGAAGTCCAGAAAGTTCAGAGAGTCCAAAAACAGTTGGACTCAAGGAAGCACACACCAAGGAACATCATAATTACATTACCCAAGATTGAAATGAAGGAGAGAATCTTAAAAGCAGAAAGAGAAAAGCAGAGAGTTACATACAAAGGAGTTCCCATAAGACTATCAGCTGATTTCTCGAAAGAAACCTTGCAGGCAAGAAGGGGCTGGAAAGAAGTATTTGAAATCATGAAAAGCAAGGACCTACATCCAAGATTACTCTATTCAGTGAAACTAGCACTTAGAATGGAAGGGCAGATAAAGTGCTTCCCAGAGAAGGTCAAGTTAAAGGAGTTCATCATCACCAAGCCCTTATTATATGAAATGTTAAAGGGATTTATCTAAGAAAAAGAAGATAAAAAATATAAACAGTAAAATGACAACAAACTCACAACTATCAACAACCAAACCTAAAAAACAAAAATGAACTAGGCAAACAACTAGAACAGGAACAGAACCACAGAAATGGAGATAACATGGAGGGTTTTTAGTGGGAAGGTTGAGGGGGAAAAGATACGGGGAATAAGAAGCATAAATGGTAGGTAGAAAATAGACAGGGGAAGGTTAAGAATAGTGTAGGAAGTGGAGAAGCCAAAGAACTTATATGTACAACCCATGGATATGAACTAAGGTGAATGATGGTGGGAAGGGGGGTGGTACAGGGAAGAGGGGAATAAAAGGGAGAAAAAATGGGACCACTATAATAATATAATCAATAAAATATCTTAAAATTAAAAAATAAATTTCAGATAAATAATGTATTTTTTTAGAATAAGTGTGTCTCAAATATTGTATGACACACACTAAAAATTATTTGTTTATCTTAAATTCAATTTACTTTTTAAAATATGCTTGTATTTGTTGAGTCTGGCTATTCTATAGCTGGAGAGCTTATTAAAACACAGATTGCTGACCCTACTCTAAGACCTCCTGATTCAATAGATCTGAGGTAGACCCCATGAACTTGCATTTCTAACAAATGTCTTAGGGGATATTAATTAGTATTGCTGGTTTTAAGAACACACTTTCAGAACTACTGCCCTAAAATAAACTGATTCTGAGTTATGTTTTAATCAGCTTAAAGTTGATTATGTCTTGTTAAATCAAATGTTTACTTATCAAATATGTTGAAACTGGTTTTTCTAATGACTCAAGTGTAGTTCTAAATCTATATTTATGATTCCATCTTACTTTAGACTCAGAAGGATAACCTGCTCTCTCATTCTTCCAGCATTATCTGCTAGGGCCTTTGCCCAGTACATACATTTGTTTCCCAGGCATTTGAATGCTTGACTATAAAGTTTTAGTAGCTAGATTTAGCCTGAAAAAAGAATGAGTTTCTTGAGACTGTTAGGCATGACATCTGTTTTCCCTGCACCATCACTTTTTTCCTATAAAATGTAAATGAGCTATGTTAGCTGCATTTAAAGGGGTAATGGTACCCTTATATACATGAATTATAACTATATTATTTGGACTAAATATGAATCAAAAAAGTGTCAGAAGTTCCTTAAAAGTCCTGCATTAAAATTCAGTTTGCAAACTCTAAGTTACTTCTATCTGTCTAAATATGTACATGTTTCATAACCAACTACCTTGATTTTGGCAACCTCCCACCTCTTCTAACCAGGTGTTTTTGCTGGCATTAACTCTGTTGAGGCCATTTTAGTCCCCGGAATATAGGAAGGAGGGATATTAGACAATTTTGCCTCCAGAAGTCTATATTGTCATCATCACTGCAATCATGTTGCTTATTGCTCATTGTCACCAACATTTTGCAACCACTTCCACCTAGATCCTGGCCTCCAGAGAGGCTCCAGACTGTATATCTCCTCCAACCTTATGGCTTCTCAGTCTTGCTCCTGTTTATTGTTGTTGTTGTTTTGTTTTTTGAGAAAGAGAAGGGAGAAAGGGAAACAGAGAAAGAAAGGGAGGGAGGGAGGGAGAGAGAGAGAGAGAGAGAGAGAGAGAGTGAGTTATCCTTCTACTTATTTATGCATTCATTGATTGATTCTTGTATGCGCCCTGACTATCAATGGAACCTGCAACCTTGGCATATGGGAACGATGCTCTAACCAAATGAACTACCCAGCCACAGTTCCTGTTTCCCAATCTATATGGTGTGTCTCTTTTTTCCACTTCTGCCAATCCCATAGCTGGGGTCGTATTGTCACCCACTGGAACACACCTTTGTCTTTCATCTCATGGCCCAGAATCAGAGTACTGTCCCTGAACCTCCAGTCTCACAACCTGTCACCAAGCCCACTACCCCAACTGCACTGTGTGCAGAACTTCTGGACTGTGTGGGCTTCTGGACTGCTTTGTTATACTATGACAGCATGCATGCCCCTAATACCAAGTGCAGTCCTGTGACAAAAGAATCACCTTTCTTTCCAAGTAGCTGTGTAGTAGCTCCTGCTCTATGTTCCACATACCTTCTCTGCAGCCTTGCTTTTGTCTCATTCCTGTCTTATTCCCCCAAAACAGGAGAGTTCACTTCATGCTATGGGTTAACCCCCCAAAACAGTACATTTAGTACTTAAAAAGATAACACATTTAGAAGTATGAGAGTAAATTGTTTCTCCTCATAGCAAACAATGTTTAAAAAACAAAGATTTATAAGTAACTAACCATAATATATTATATCAAATTCTGTTATATAGCTATGAGTTAAATTTAACTAATCTCTATGATG
The DNA here is from genome assembly GCF_004126475.2 of Phyllostomus discolor. Taxonomy (NCBI): domain Eukaryota; kingdom Metazoa; phylum Chordata; class Mammalia; order Chiroptera; family Phyllostomidae; genus Phyllostomus; species Phyllostomus discolor. The sequence goes on from NC_040903.2 coordinate 92,816,194, forward strand.
GGACCACAGGAAGATTTTTGAGTTTAGCATTAAAGGGTATCTATCTTTGTAGAATTTCTAAGAAAAGTCATTAAAACAAAAATATTCAAATTTTAACTAAGTCTACATAAATAATGTTTGTGCTTATTATAAAGATGTTGGTAGACAGCAGGAATAAATAAGCCACCCCTCAAAGCACTTGTGCCACAGGTGTCAAGCACATAGAAAACTTAGGAAAAGAGATATTGTAATGAACCAATCATTCAGACATTCACTGCATCACTCAATTCCAATGATCAGTTTAGCCCAAACGACAATGTTGTTCCATCCAAAGAAGACAAAGGAGACCAGAAAGTGTTCTAGTGGCTCGGTACAACCTCATTGTGACACTGGAAAACAATACATAGTTCCCTGCCAATCTGAATCATCAGTGTATCTTGAATTACTTTGTTTATTGACAATCATTTGTACTTAAAATCCCCATCGTGAATTTTTATGACATTTTTATAACTTGTTCCCAAGTAGACTGTCAGCTCTTGAACATAAAAGCCAGGAGTTTGTTTATTCTTGTGCCCTCCACACCTAGCAAAATACTTGAACATATGATAGATACTATATAAATGATGAGTGACAGATTTGACTCTAATTTCAATGATTTTTTTCATTCTGCCTTTTAACTAAGGGTCTTTCACATCAATTCTTATATTATGAGTGCTGTGCTAAGGTCTCTGCCAAATATCCCAGTGCCCTTGGTCTCAGAGTCTCATCTTGCTCACCTCTGTCTTCTGGGAAACTAAAAATGAGATTTGGAATTCTAGCCCTCAAAATTGCGAGGAAATATTTACTGCAACACTTAGTGTACTTCTATGGTCCTTTGTTTACATTAATGTATTCACACCAGAATGTTTCTGAGACCCTGAGTCAGTTGACTTTTTACTATGTGGCACTCACACTTAGGTGCTGTATTAGTTTACTGGTGCTGCTGTGACAAAACACCACAGAGTGGGTGGCTTAAACAACAGGAATACACACTTCTGGCCTCATACTTCTCACACTGTTGCCTCATACTTCTGGAAGCTGGAATTCTAAGATCTAGGTGTTATATGGTTGGTTCTTCCTGAGAGATGTAATAAAGAATATGTTCCATGCTTATCTCCCAGCTTCTGATAATTGCCTGACAATCTTTGGTGTTCCTTGGCTTGGAGAAGATGAAGGCACTTTCTGCTTTTATCTGAATTTTTATAAGGGCATCAGTCATATTGGATTAGGAATTCACCCCATTCTGGTATGACCTCATCTTAATTTTACTAGCTACATCACAACAACCCTATTACCAAATAAGATAACATTCGGAGGTACTGGAGGTTAGGATTCCAGTGAAAAATTTTGGAGGGACACAGTTAAACCTGTAACAGGTACTGTATAGACGTTTATTTAATCATCACAGTAACCCTACGAGGTAAGTATATTTAACTCCATTGGATGCACATTGTGTCTGGGTTCTATCTAGTCAATGTTTTCAGATGACACTGCCATATGTTTGGAAAATGTATTTTCTCTCATTCACAGGGCATCATGAAGTCAGCCTCTTCAATACGTCTCTTCTCTGACTGAGAATCCCAAGTATGAACTCTGTGTTTATAATTTTTTATTATTTTTCTTGGCCATAAAATTGTATTTCTGTGGGTAATTAGGTGATGATATCTGAGATACAATAATTATTTCCTGGGAAGTGATGCTAGTTGACCTATTCTTTTACTTCAAGGTTATTTCTCCTGATTTAACAAAGGCTTAAGCAACAGAAATACATTGTTTCATAGTTCTGGAGATCAGGGTCTTATAGGGTTGGTTCCTGTTTCATTCTTCATAAAGCCTGTTTCAACTGTTCAGTATTTTACAAGTAATATAATTGTTTATTCTACATTTGAATAAAAAATATCATTAGGTGTATATTTTAGTGCATGTGTCTTATTGATTTTAAATACTTCTTTTCACAAATTCAGATTTAGTGGTAAATTTTTTCAAATAGTGTTTACTAGGGCATAGAAATACTATATCATAGCTATGTTGTTTTTCATAACTGAACTGTGTAATCTTTTGTGGGTAGATCCTACTTCAATTTTACTTTGCTTCTTTATTTAATATTGAAAATATTAAATATGGAAACAATATACAGTAAGCAAAGACCCAGTGAGGCAATTTTACTACAGAGCAAGAGATTTTATTTCTAGCTGCTCAGGTTAATAACTGTAGTATATAGAGAAAAAACATTGGGAAAAAACATTGTATATCAAGAAATGTTCTTCATGGACTAGTCTAGAAATTGTTCTGTTCACAAATAGGAATAATTGAAATCCCCTCCAACATACAAGAGATTACTAGCATAGCACATTCACATATGAAGTCTGTCACACTGAGAGCCCTGAAGAGTTTCATCATTATAAATTTGTGTAACAGAAATTAGATATAGAAATATAACAGGCAACAGCAAATCTACATGGCTAAGGAAGAAATTATCTATGCACAAAACAGACAAAACTACAAATAGACTACAATAGGAAAAGGTGATCATTCCAACAGAGAGTGATAATAGCACTTCATAGGAGAATTTTCTCAGGTTCCTACAGCAGAACAGTACATGGAAATGAGGGGAATCAAGATGAGGAGAGAGATGCCTGACTACCTTGTAGCTGAGGAAATAATGATTAAAATCCAAATCATACTACCTCTTATTTATAATTTGTAAATTTCTTATTTGTAATCTAGTATTTAAAATAACTATTAGAGAACATTTTCCCAGGAATGTGGTATTAGCTTTTCTATAGTTACATTTTCTGTTATGCTCTCACAAATAATCCAACTCCAAATGAGAAATGCTCCTGTATTGTTTTTTTGTAATTATTATTTTTTTTTATTTTAATCATTGTTCAAGTACAGTTTTCTCCCTTTTACTCTCAATCCAGCCCACCTACCCAACCTTCCCCACTTTCCTCCCCTCCTCTATTCTTAAAAGAGAGGGATTTCAACCACACTGCAATCCGTTTTTTTTTTTTTAAGATTAAACTTCTGATGAAATTTAGTATGTAGTTAACAGGAAGAGAAACAAAACAAAACAGTACTTCCAGGTTCAGGCCAGATAAAAGTTAAACACAACCCTAATGACTGCAAAATAAAATTCAGACAATCTCTGGGTTTTATACAGCATTTATACAATGTCCAACAGTTTGACTAGTCTGCTAAATTGAACAGCTGCTTTGGCATTTCACAGATTAAACACTCCTCTACCTTTCTAAACTTTGTGATTCTCCAATATATAAAAGCACTTTAAACCTTTTATAGATCTAATTTATTCTGAAAACTAAAAGCAAGAGTCAGGACAACAATGCTGTAAAAACATGGAAAAAAATAAATTGTCCCAAATTCAGACCATTTCCTTAAGCCTAAAAATTTAATTGACATACATTTCTAAGAGTAATATTAACACTGGGAAAATTCAGTAGAACAAGAAAACATATTCTGGCAACAATTATAATCTTAAATTAAATTTTTTATTGTAGTGTAGTAATTAGATGAATGTAATTCCAAAACAGTGTCATTAAATGATGAAGTCTAAGAAAACAAAAATTTTTGTAGGCTAAGATTTCAGTGGAATTATTTGATAAGGATTAAATAAAGAGGAACAGAAGTTGCTTGAAGAAATTGTACTGGATACAATAGCAATATTTCCTTTATGCAAAGGCCAAGTTTTAAATTTCATTCGGCCATGTTTTAACAGGAAACCACTTGTAATTTTTCAGTAGGTTTCTTAGACTTCTATTAGAAAGCATTCAACTTTAATATTACCCAATCTAATGATATGCCCAGAAAAATTCAAGTATGGTGCAAGAAAAAAAAAATCTCTAAAAATGTTCAATCTTCACACAAAACTGACAGCATTTTCTCATGTTATGCATCTGCACATAACTATACTTATTTTGCTTTTTATTTTTTATTTATTTTAATTATTCATTCTATTACAGTTGTCCCAATTTTTTTCTTTAATTCTCTTCCACCCCTCTAGCCCACAGCTGATCTTCTCTTTGTTGTCCATGTCTATATGTCATTCCTACATGTTCTTTGACTTGTCCTTTCCCCTTCCTTCCACCATGCCCCCCTCCCTCCTCACCTCCTACAGCTATCAGTCTGCTCCATGTTTCCCTATCTTTGGTTCTACTTTTCTTGTTAGTTTATTTTGTTCACTAGTTTCCACTTATAAGTGAGGTCATATGGTATTTGTCTTTCACCGACTAGCTTACTTCACTCCGCACAATGGTCTCCAGTTCCACCCATGTGGTCATGAAGGGTAAGACTTCCTTCTTTCTTTCTGCTGTGAGGTGAAAACAGTTTCTTCACTAAATGGTGTTGCTAGAACTGGACTGGTACATGCAAAAAAAAATTAAACTAGACCACCAACTTACACTATACACCCAAATAAACTCAAAATGGATAAAGGACTTAAATACAAGTTGTGATACTATAAAAGTCCTAGCAGAAAACATAGGCAGTAACATTTCAGACATCCCACACAGCAATATTTTTGCCAATATAGCTCCTAGGGCAGGGGAAATAAAGGAAAAAATAAACAAATGGGATTACATCAAATTAAAAAGCTTCTCCATAGCTAAAGAAACCCTCATCAAAATGAAAATGGAATTAACCATATGGGAGAATATATTTGCCAATGAAACATTGGACAAGGGTTTATTCTGCAAAATATATTAAGAACTCATATGACTCAATACCAAAAAGACAAATAACCCAATTAAAAATGGGCAAATGACCTGAATAGACCCATCTCCAAGGAGCACATGCAGAGGGCCCACAGACATAAGAAAATTGCTCAATATCACTAGCCATCAAAGAGAAGCAAATTAAAACCAAAATGAGATACCACCTCACACATGTCAGAATGGTTATCATTAATAAATCAATAAATAACAAGTGCTGGTGAGGACACGGAGAAAAGAGAACCCTAGTGCACTGTTGGTGAGAATGCAGACTGGTGTAGCCATTATGAAAATAGTATGGAATTTCCTCAAAAAAACAAAAAAATGGAACTACCTTTTGACCCAGTGATTCCACTCCTGGCACCCTAAGAATCCTGAAACACCAATTCAAAAGAACTTAGGTACCCCAATGTTCATAGCTGCATTATTTACAATAGCTAAGTGTTAGAAACAGCTCAAATGCCCATCAGTAGATGAAAATTTTAAAAAGCTGTGGTACATCTACACTATGAAATCAATTCTTCTAATATTTTCCCAGGTAATCATAGCTTTCTCTGACTACCCCTTACAGATTTATTTCCAAATTAAACTATTTTCATGCTTAAATAATATCTTCATTATTTTTGTTTTCTAATTTATTTCTCCTATAAATTTATACCTAGATTTCTACAATAGCTCTTTAGCTGGGCTCCTCATTTCTTGTATCTTTCTCCTTCATCTGTTGTGGATAGTATGATGTATGTTGCCTAAGTGGAGGAGCCAGAAAATTACTGTAAGAGTAGAGTTGAAATAAGGTAGCACTAAAGCCTAAGGAGCAATCACACATTTGGATATCATGGAAAATTTGAACAAAGTGCTTTTCCTTTCATAATCTGAGGTTCTAACTGCAATTCATGCTGTCAGCCTGAACAGGGACTTGCACTGCTCTCTGCGGACTATTGCCATTCCCCATCTCACATGCCTTCATTTACTGACCTCCAAACTCAGTTCATTGTACTTGTTGGGCACCTCCTGTGTGCCACGGGGACCAGTAGGTGCAGAACCACTTCTCTGCTCTCACAGAATTTATAAGCTGACTCAAGATGTAGATAGTAAATTGGAAAACACATCTATTTTAATTATTATGCTTTAATTTTTGTTATAAATGCTATAGTGAGGGTTTATAGCTTATCAAGAGTTTATATGTTAAGGGTACCTAATTCAATTTGGGGGGACCAAAAGAGACTTTCTAGAGAAGTGCTTTCTAAACTGAGACCCAAAGCAGAATTGAGGGATGTTCAGGTCAGAGGAAGAAGGCAAAGTGTGACCTCTTTTCTGTCCCCCCTGAAGTGGGGTTGTAAGGTGTACAAGCCCAGAGAGGACAAGGAGAGTGCACTGGAGCACTGAAATGAGGTCTGCAAAACATATCATTCAAATTCCCTTGTCAGTTGGATTCCAGGCAAGTTCAATGACAGAAGACACTGGAATTGAGACTGCAGAACAGGAGAAGTAGGCCAGGCAATCCAGTTATTCTTCCTCTGCAGAGATTACATCTTCATGATTTCAGCCCCACCAGACCCTCCTCACCCACAATCCCAGCTCCTGTCACGCATGTTCCTGCAGAAGTTCCAGCTTCTTCCAGGAATTCCTGACTTTGAATTCTGGTAACATTACTTATTCTCTTTGTTCATGCTTCTCTAGAGCGGTAGGGTTTCCTACTGTTGTCGCTTTTTGTCTTTCTCAGCATCTCCTGCGTGTTTTCATTTATACCAACTCCTATGTAATTGTTTAATGCATTTACTCTCTTCCTTTGTATTAACTTGTGTTGATTCTATTTTCCTGATTATAATTGGTTTTTAAAAGGTGCTGTATGCCACATTACAGTAAATATGAGCTATTCTGGAAGCAATTGTGAAAAAATATTTTAAGCACGACATGTGAGTGTTATATATGTATTGCAGAGTGATCATACTGGTTATTCTATGGAGAATAAATAGAAGGGCCGGGAGCAAGACTGGTGGATGAAGGGACAGTTAGATAGTCCCCATGAAAATCTGGCTGAGAGAAACTGACCTGAGCTCTGCAACCTACAGGAGGCCTAGAGACATGTGGGTGCAGTCCAACCATAGACGGAGGTACTCTGTTACAGATCATTTCTGTGAGGGATGAGAAGGAAAGGAAATCAGGAGTAATTCCTTGGTTTTCTATATGAATACCAAGATGAATGGCAGTGCTATTCTTTGAGATGGAAAATGCAAGAGGAGCTGAATGGAGGAGAGTGAGTGATGAGTTCAGTGTTGTCAGGTTGAATTGCCTGTGTTGTTGAGGTATGGTGCAGTTGCGCAGTACCACTAGGTGTACCAGACTGGAGCTTGAGAGAGAAGTCTGTCTTCGAGAAAAAGATGAGAGAGTCATCCCTATGAAAGGTGTAACTGAAGCCACAATTGTGGAAAATGTTCCTTGGGGACTTTAAAGCAGTGGTTCTTAAGCTTGATCGGGTTATGAAATTCTTCAACAATTTTCCCCTTATAAGCACATAGTGACTCTAGTGTAAAAGGTGAGAGCAGGTCAGGACATACGCCCTTCCTTGCTCCTAGATATCCTTTGTTACTAGTTCTCATCAACAGGGAGTAAGTGGATATGATGTGAGCCATTCCTGGCCAACACTCTAATGAAAAACTTTATCGTTCATCTCTCCCTCCTGCTGATGGATACAAATGGTCATTAGCAATATGGGAGCAACAAAGCCACAAAGTGGAAAGGTCCTGCTGTCAGAATCACCATGTGAAGAGAGCTTCCCACAGATAGGAACGCTCACTTTGGACCATTGCAAGAATGCAACATTCAATTTCCTTTGTTTGAGACACATGTAATTGCTTCTGTCTTTTATAAAACTGTAGTCCACATCAACTAATACACTGTATTATCAATGCATTTCTTTTAAATTCTGCTTCATTCTGACGAGTCTTACTCTATGTATCTTGCACCTAACATTTCTCAAGGGAAAGGATCCAATTGGCTTTGTATAATAGATTACCATCTGATCAAGTATTCTACTCAAGCCCAGGTTTCTTGCCAATCACCTGGTCCTTCTTATGTCCAACTATAAGTGACTGCCTTAAGGTTAGTCACAGATTCTTGGAATTTATTCTGGTTATGATAAGAGGGTCAAATGACACTACACATAAAATGTGTGTGTCAGCTACTCTTTCTGGTCATTTGGCTTAGAAAATGAATGACAATTTGTCCCAGTTTGGGGGAACAGAATGCCCCAGTTTATGTCCCTTATTCCACTATGATCATTAAAACTGTCCTCTTTTACTCTCAAAGTGTTCCAGCTTGAAATACAAATTATATGATCTCCCTGTTATAAAGAAATGCACCTTTTCACAGATATTTTCCAGTGATAAACAGATTGCTATGTGTCAATTCCACTTATGTGTGTGATACTGAGGTTTAAGCACCTAATATTTAAACCACTTCAATATTTTTGAACTGGCCCCTTACATTTATCCAATATCATTTTTCATACTAACAGATTCCCTCATTGTCTCTAACCAGTCACCTTACTGTCTTCTTGGGACATTTGATATTTACCTATCCATCATTTATTTTGCTTTTCTAGTAATATTTCTCCCAGTTTCCTTAGACAATTGCTTATCAGTGTGTTCTTGGTCAGAAATTTCTCCCTCTATCCTTAGGTCCAGAGTTGAGCATGCAATCTAGTAGTGTGGATCACAGCCTCATATTTCTCTGCCCAATCAGATCTATCTAGTGAAGTTTGGGCCCGTGACCTAAGCAATGTCAATCATGACTACTAAAATTTGTAGTAGAATAAAAGAGAGAGAGAGACAGAGTTGTTCCTTGTAAGAGAGAGAGATGAGAGAGATAGATTAATTCCTGACAATCATTTGTAAATATGAGTCATGAATCAAGATTATCCTAATTCCAGTCTACCCATAGAGCTTTTCAGTATGAGCTAATAAAGTCATTCATTTAAAACTTCAAAAAGTTATATTGTAGAATATGCTCTTAACTTGCTCCTTTGTACCTTTGCTTATTCTACTTTCTCAAATTGAAGTGTTTCTTTCACCAATCCAGCTCATTACTTTGGGATTAGCCAAAAGCACTAATGTATCTTCAGAGATATTTTCCTAACTTCATCCCATTACAATCAATCACTGACTCTGAAAGCATCAGCCTTCACATATAGGCTCAAGCTGCAAAGCAACAGATGCTTGTAATTCCATAGTAACTGGTAGCACTGTTATTAAGGGTAGATTAGTAGCATTCTACTATGCAAACCATTCTTTCTACTGAATTGCAACAACTGACTATTCAGTATAACATTGGTATATATCATAAATTTTTCATCTGAGTGTGACAAAAATCCAACTTTCACCAAGTTAATTGAGAAAAAATCCATTGGCTCATGTAGCTGGGCAATGTTGGCAGACATTTCAGTAAGGGTTAGAACAAGGGGTTAAAAAGAGAACTTGTTCTGTCTTTTCCCATCTCTTGATCCCCCTTCTATCTTTGTGTTTGCTTAATGCTGCAAATAACATGTCTTCGTAGTGAGGAATATGGCTGTGACCATTCTTTCAGTTTAGCAATCATAGCCACTAAATGCAATATTTCAAGCTGTCATATAAAATTCCAGGGGAGAATTCTAATTGACCAGCTTTGAGTTTGGGTTCTTCCATGAAACAGTCGTTGGGGCAAAGGGCATGGACTCTTTTCATTGGCAGGTCCTCTGCTAGCCCATATGGCTCTATAGCCTTTGTACAAATGAGCAAATGATTTCCCCACTAGGTAGAAGCAGCCCTACAGGTGAACAGCTTGGCAAGCAGATGGAGCCTTTATGAGAATTAGAAAAAGGTGACCTTTCTCCGGGCATATACACCCCATGCCAAGGTACACAGCTTGGGGAGAGAAGCATGGCTAGATTTCAGGCTTCACTTACTCCCTTGGCCAGACATCCTTAGGCACAGCAGACCATATAAGGCAGTCACACTTATTGGCCATTGTGGATCATATAATCAGCTTTTGTTGGAGCCAGGTGATGAAGATGGGGGTGTGATTCAGGCAGAGAGAGTCACTGACTGCAGCACTCAGGTGCAGACATATATGGAGATATGGTCGCTCCTCAAAGGAAAAATATTTCAGAGACAATATATGCTCACTTGTTGATTTTTAAATTGTGTATGAATGGAAAACGCCATTCTCATATAACTGCACATTGGTTTCTCCAGAATACAAACATATTACTTTTTTCAATTAGAATATTTACAACTTTCTGCCATACTTTGATTGTTTATATCATATGTTTTTATATGATCTCAGATCATATTTTCTGTTTTCTTTATGATTACACAATCTCTTAAATGAAAGTAGATATATGACAGAAGCCTGATGAATATTAAGTAAATCATATATTACTTCTATAAGTTAAAGTCATTTCGTGGTTCATTGCATGGTCATAAACATTATGTGAACTTTATTGCAAAAACAATAGATCTGAGAGAGGCAATAACTCTTCTGTTGTTCAGAAAATATGAATAAAATAACATAAAAATGGAAACAAAAATGTGGTAAAGTAAAATTATATATATATATTTCCTCAATGTGTTTCTTGCAAAAAATAGATACTTTACTTGCACATCTATAAAGGTGATTTACTTGATTCACACCTAATTATGTCATATTGTGCTATCTATTGTGAGTGAGAAAGCAGCATGGGGCTCTAAACCTAAAATAAGACTGGAACAGAAGTAACTGATTAAGTACCTGTGCTACAGAAAATAGGGCAGCAAAACACAAAATAAACAAAAAAACACTGAAAAACTATTTGAAAGACATTAGTGTAATGAGGGGGAAAGCTCTGAAAGGGGCAAAGCATAGAAGACCCTTTACCTAAAATACTTGTGATCCAAGACTAGATATAATGCTAAAATGACAACAAAGTAAGTAACTGTACTTTTCTGATTAATGGCAAATGACTGCCATTGTGAGAAGTGTGGTTTGGGGATAACAAAACAAAACAAAACAAAACAAAATACTGAACAACACCACTGTTCAATATTCAAATACATGGGGATTTTCATTCTAGCTGTAATTTTAAAAAAAGTTTTTCTAAGAATATTGGGAATTTGATGACCTCTTTAAGAATTATTAGAATCTGTACTCTTAGTTCTTATTTTCTTATCTTAGTTAAATAATTCCCTCAATTATAACTTCCCATTTGAAATAGGGTTTTATCTAATCTTTTTGTGTAGATGGAATATGTGTGAAGTATGTTCAAATAAATATTAACCGTGTTAATTGTGAAGCTCTTTCATTTACTTTTCTCTCTTCCCCAATTAACTTATTTTAGCTGATCTGTTTAAACCCATCAATTCCCCCAAATTATTGCATTTTATAAAAGCCTTGATAGTATTTTGTTGGCCATAATATTAAAATAATTGAATTGAAACATTTAAGCAATCTATTTATTGTAAGGTAAGGAAATCTTAATTCTAACTACATTGGAGAAAAATAAAAATCATCAGTCTAAAAACCAAAAAAAAATTAAGTATCCCATTTGTGAAGGTGCAGAGTGGCACTTAGACCACAGAAAAAGTTAGAACAATCATTCAGATGCCTCCACAACTGTTACTAAAATCCTTTTATTTATATAGAGTAAGAAATATGACAAATTACAGCTCTGAATTTTACATGTGACAGTTAAGTTTTACTGATTTTTCCATATATGATATAAATTACCAGTGGACATTTCTGATTGTCTTGACTCAGGTGAAAGCTCCATTCTGGGCCAAAGGGACTAAAGAACAGAATCATAGAAAATCATGGCTGAGACCAGCAAAGGGATGATTCCAGGAAGAACGAGGCTGCTATTGCCTTCCCTGGAAGGACTAAAGCATTAAATCAAAAATTATAATTATTATGCAAGTTATAAATTTAACATATACATAAACATAGATATAATAATAAAAATAAGTATGTAATATCAAAATATAAATATAAAATATTATAATTAAAGATTATCATAATAATATAGCCACACAGTGTAATTTTAGAATGCTGAAAGTTAAATCTGTAAGGTACTAAAAATGTGAAAATTATATGAGGATTTCTAAAATATTTATAAGTATATATTATATCATATTTATTAAACAAGAAGCTAAAACTAAAGTTTTAACTAAGGCATTAAGATAACAGATTTCTGATGCTTAATAAGTCATGAGGTATAGCAAAAAAAGTTAAAACAATATTTAAGAACTAAGTTCCCTGTCTTCACCTGTTAGGAACACAACCCACATTAAGAGGGAATTGGGAGGAGATGTTGGCAAGAGGTGTTGCTAGGTCCTATTCAACCATTAGGAAAGGGTGAGAGAAGAAACTGGATAAAATATAGGATGCCCAGTTCCACTGGAAATTCAGATAAACAAATACATTTTGTACAAGTTTGTTCTAAATATTGCATTATTTGTTGTTTATATGAAATTCAAATTGAACTTGTCATTCTGTATTTTATTTGTTAAACATGCAGGAACTGTACCCTTTACCTCTCAGCCAATTAGAGGAACCCCAAAGGGACCACCAAGAGACAATGCCCACACTGGCGACTCAGACGAGGGCCAGACAGACTAAGAAACACAGATGGTGGCTTCTTTTAGATGACTTTAATAATGGTCCACGAAAAAAACGTGGGCCACATAGAAGTGATTGCAAGAATAGAGGCTTCTTGATTCCTGCCCAAAAGACTGTGAGGGAATGGGTAACTAGAAAACAGGGGTGGGGGATTGGGGCTGGGAGGGGGAGGGGAATTGTCCAAATCGGGAATTGTTCAAAGGGTCACCGCAACCAGTTTTGGAGATTTACAAGGAAATTGCCATGAGACCAATATTTGATTTTCAACCTACGCCAAGTCCAAAGAGTATAAAAATTATCTTATTATAGTATCAATGAATATGCATTTTCTGTATTCCATTAGATTTCTCCAAAATCCAATAAAAGAAGGACTAAATGCTTGAAGCAGGATTATCAAACAGAATAAAGGGAAAAAAGCCAATCATGGCCCTTCACAGAAAGAGAGGCAGCCTTCTCACTAACTAGCAATACTAGCAGTGAAGGGTGGAATGGTTGAGGGTTGGGGGAGAAAGAGCACACTTTATTTTTCAATAAGTCATGCAGATTTAAGTTATTGTATTGGAATAAAGTGATCATAGATTTATTTTTATGTCAGTGAGAATAAGAATATTTTATATGAATAAATTTTGAAAGGACCATGAGAGATAGCTTATAAAGTTGTGTTGATTATATTTCTTTAGTAGTCTGTTTAACCAAACTGTGTGTGTGTTTATCAATTTTTTTAGGATACAATAGTAGAAGTTTATGATGAGTTCAAGTACTAAAATAGCACAAGGATTTGATAATTTTTGTGATTCATCACATCAAAATAATCAACTTATATAACAAAATGATAATTAACTAATTAACTTTTTATATTTTTATAACAAATCTAATGCCATTTATAGCTTGAATGAAATTTAAGAAAGAAAAACAATGCAGGTAAATGGGGGATAAATGGTGACAGAAGGAAATTACAGTTGAACGCTGAGTATACAGTGCAATGTGCAGATGATATATTGTAGAATTATACACTTGAAACTGATATAATTTTACTGACTAATGTAACCCCAATAAATTCAATAGAAAATGTTAAAGAGACTCAGGACTTGGAAATAAATAAAATGCAAATTATCAAATTTTAAAAAACAGAATAGTAAAAAACACTTCTGCTGGGAATTGTGTATACAATATTTTTTTTTCTTATTAGTTGTCTAGCAAATATGTTTTCAATTGGACTTGGAACTGTTGACACAATAATCAGGGGAACATAATATACAAAATACATTAGAATTTGCACTGATGTTTCTGCCACTGTTTCTTATTTGTGTTTTTACACTTTATTTTTTATTTTATTTTATTATTTATTATTATTTTTTTATTGTTGTTCAAGTACAGTTGTCTCCATTTTCCCACCACCACTTTCCCACACCCCATCCACCACTGCCTCCCACCATCAATGCTTCCCCCCTTTGGCTTTATCCATGGGTCCTTTATACAAGTTTCATAATGACCTTTTCCCTTCTTTCCCCCATTGTCTCCTTGCCCCCTCCCCCCTAGTTACTTTCAGTTTGTTCTTATTCTAATTGTCTCCTGTTATATTTTCCTTGCCTGCTTGTTTTATTGATTAGGTTCCTGTTAAAGGTGAGATCATATGGTATTTGTCTTTCACCACCTGACTTATTTCACTTAGCATAACGCTCTCCAGTTCCATCCACACCGTTGCAAAGGGTAGGATCTCCTTTTTTCTTTCTGCTGCATAGTATTCCATTGTGTAAATATACCATGATTTTTGATCCACTCATTTACTGATGGGTGCCTAGGTTGCTTCCAGCACTTGTTTATTGTAAATTGTGGTACTATGAACATTGAAGTGCATAGGTTCTTTTGAATTGGCATTTCAGGGTTCTTAGGACATAATCCCAGCAATGGAATTGCCAAGTCAAAATGCAGTTCCATTTTTACTTTCCTGAGGAAATTTCATACTGTTTTCCACAGTGGCTGCACCAGTCTGCATTCCCACCAATAGTGCACTATGATTCCCTTTTCTCTACAACCTTGCCAGCACTTGTTTATTGATTGCCTGTGAGCCATTCTGACTGGTGTGAAGTGATATCTCATTGTGGTTTTAATTTGCATCTCTCTGATGACTAGTGATGCTCAGCATCTTTTCATATGTCTTTAGACCCTTTGTATATCCTCCTTGAAGAAGTATCTGTGCAGGTCCTTTGCCCATTATTTAATTGTTTTTTTTTTTTTTTTGTCTTCCTAGAGTGGAGTCCTGTGAGTTCTTTATAACAGTTTTATTTGAAAATACATTTTCCCATATGGTCGTTTCCCTTTTCATTTTGCTGATGTTTCCTTTAGCCATGCAGAAGCTTTTTATTTTGATGAGGTCCCATTTGTTTCTTCTTTCCTTTATGTCCCTTGCTCTAGGGGACATATTGGTGAAAATATGCTGTGTGTAATATATGAAACTTTCCTGCCTATGTTCTCCTCTAGGACGTTATGATGTCGTGACTTATATTTAAATCTTTTATCCATCTTGAGTTTATTTTTGTGCATGGTGTAAGTTGGGGGTCAAATTTCATTTTCCTGCATGTATCTGTCCAGCTCTCCCAACACCATTTGTTGAAGAGGCTGTTTTTACTCCATTTTATGCTACTTCCCCCTTTGTCAAATATTAATTGACCATAGAGACTTGGGGCTTATTTCTGGATTCTCTATTCTGTTCCATTCATCTACGTGTCTGTTCTTGTGGCAGTACAAGGGTGTTTTGATTACAGTGGCCTTGTAATACAATTTGGTACCAGGTATTGTGATCCCTCCTGCTTTGTTCTTCTTTCTCAAAATTGCAGCAGCTATTCAGGGTCATTTATGGTTCCATATAAATTTCTGAAATGTTTGTTCTATATCTTTGAAATATGTCATTGGTACTTTAATAGAGATTGTATTGAACCTATAAATTGCTTTGGGTAGTATGGCCATTTTGATGACGTTAATTCTTTCAATCCATGAACACAGTACATGCTTCCATTTGTTTGTGTTTTCCTTAATTTCTTTCTTCAGTATTGTGTAGTTTTCTGCATACAGGTCTTTTACATCATTGGTTAGATTTATTTCTAGGTACTTTATTTTTCTTGTTGCTATAGAGAGTGGGATTTTTTCCTGATTTCTGTTTCTGATATTTCCTGTTGTTGGTGTACAAAAATACCATTGATTTCTGAGTATTGACTTTGTATCCCATTGCTTTGCCAAATTCACTTATTAGATCAAGCAGTTTTTTGGCGGAGTCTATAGGATTTTTTATGTACACTATCATGTCATCTGAAAACAATGACAGCTTTGCTTCCTCCTTTCGAATTTTGATGCCTTTTATTTCTTCTTCTTGTCTGATTGCTGTGGCTGGGACTTCCAATACTATGTTGAATGGAAGTGGTGAAAGCAGACACCCTTGTCTTGTTCCTGATCTTAGTGAGAAAGCTTTTAGTTTTTGCCCATTGAATATGGTGTGGGCTGTAGGCTTCTAATACATGCCCTTTATTATGCCGAGGAATGCTCCCTCCACCCCCACTTTACTCAGTGTTTTCATCAGAAGTGGGTGCTGTGCCTTTCAAATGCTTTTTCTGCATCTATTGAAATGATCATGTGATTTTTGTGTTTCCTTTTGTTTATGTGATGTATTACGTTTATTGATTTGAAAATATTGTACCATCCTTGCATCTCTGGGATGAATTCCACTTGATCATGGTGTATGATCTTTTTAATGTATTTCTGGGTAAGGTTTGCCAATATTTTGTTGAGGGATTCAGCATCTATACTCATCAGCGATATTGGCCTATAGTTTTCTTTGTTTTGTCTTTGTCTGGTTTGGGGATTAAGATAATACTGACCTCATAAAAAGGGTTTGGGAGTCTTTTGTTTTCTTTCTTCTTGGATTTTTAGGAGTAGTCTGAGAAGGATAGGGGTTTGCTCTTCCTTAAATGTTTTGTAAAATTCTCCTGTGAAACCATCTAGTCCAGAGCTTTTGTGTGCTGAAAAATTTTTTATTACTGCTTCAATTTCACCAGCTGTTCAGGTCTGTTCAGGTTTTCTGCTTCTTTTTAATTTAGTTTTGGAAAGTTATATTTTTCTAGAAATTTGTCCACTTCACCCAGGTTTTCAAAATTTTTGGCAGATAGTTGTTTGTAGTAATTTCTTACAATCCTTTGTATTCTGTGGCATCAGTTGCAATTTCTCCTCTTTTACTTCTGATTTTATTTATTTGGGTCCTCTGTTTTTTTTATGAATCTGGTTAAAAGGTTTCTCGATTTTGTTTATGTTTTCAAAGAACCAGCTTCCTGATTTATTGATCATTTCAACTGTTCTTTTAGTCTTTATGTCATTTAAATCTGCTCTAATCTTGATTATTCCCTTCCTTCTACTTGCTCTGGGCTGTCTTTGTTGTTGTTCCTCCAGTTCTTGTAAGTGTAATATTAGGTTAGAAACATTTATTTGAAATGTTTCTATCTTTTTTAGGTAGGCCTGTATCACCATGAACTTCCCTCTAAGGGCTGACTTGACTATGTCCTGTAAGTTTTGGACTATTGTGAATTCATTTTCATTTGTTTCCAGAAACTTTTTTATTTCTTCCTTGATCTAATTTTCACCCATTCATTGTTTAAGCATGCTATTAAATCTCCATGAATTTGCGTGTTTTTTGAATTTTTTCCTTGATGTTGGTTTCTAGTTTCAGTCCCTTATGGTCAGAGAAAATGCTTGACATGGTTTCAATTTCTTGAATGTGTTGAGGCTTGTTTTGTGTCCTATCACGTGGTCTGTCTTTGAAAATGTTCCATGTGTAGTTGAAAAGAACGTATATTTTGGTTCTTTGGGATGTAAAATTCTATATATGTATATGTATCAGTTAAATCCATTTGATCTAATGTGTCATTCAGTTCTATAATATCCTTATTAGTATTTTATTTGGAAGATCTACCCACTGTTGACAGTGGGGTGTTAAAATCCCCTACTATAATTGTGTTGTTGTCAATATCTTTCTTGAAGTCCTCTAAGATTTCCTTTATGTATTTGGGTGCTCCTATGTTGGGTGCATATATATTTACAATGTTATGTCTTCCTGGTGGATTCTTCCCTTGAGTATTGTGAATTGTCCTTCTGGGTCTCTTTTTATGGTCTATGTTTTGAAGTCTATTTTGTCTGATGTAAGTATTGCTATTCTAGCTTTTTTTTTAACTATCAATTTGCATAGAATATTTTTTCCAACACTTCACTTTCAGTCTGTGTAGGTCTTTTGTTCTGAGGTGGGTGCCTTGTAAGCAGCATATGTGTGGGTCATATTTTCTTATCCATTCAGCTACCCCATGTCTTTTGATTGAAGCATTCAATACATTTGCATTTTGAGTTATTATTAATAGGTACTTATTCATTGCAATTTTACTCCCTTTGTACCTGTGTTTCTCTCTCTCTCTCTCACTATTTTTCTTCCTTTTCTTAAAGCGGTCCCTTTAGCATATCTTGTAGTGCTGGTTTGGTGGAGCTGTATTCCTTCAGCTTTCTTTTGTCTGGGAAACTCATTATTTGGCCTTCCATTTTAATTGAGAACCTTGCTGAATAGAGTAGTCTTGGTTGCAGGCCTTCGCTTTTCATTACTTGGAATATTTCTTGCTATTCCCTTCTGGCTTATAGTTTTTCTGTTGACAAGTCAACTGCTGGCCTTATCTGGGCTCCCTTGTATATTAGTTTCTATTTCTTTTTTGCTGCCTTTAAGATTTCTATTTGTCTTGGAATCTTGCCATTTTAATTACGATGTGTCTTGGAGTGGGCCTCTTTGGGTTCCTCTTGATTGAGACTCTCTGCTTCCTATACTTGTGTGACTTTTCCTCTCATCTGATTAGGGAAGTTTTCCATCATCAATTTTTCAAACAGGTTTTCTATTCCTCACTCCTCTTCTTCTCCTTCTGATAGCCTTATTATACAGATATTATTACATTTCATGTTCTCCTGCAGTTCTGTTAACCCCTCTTCATTCTTTCTGAGTCTTTTTTTCTTTTCTTGCTATTTCTGGGAGATTTTTTCTGCCTTGTCCTCCAGCTCACTAATTCAGTTCTCTGCTTCATCTAGCCTTCTTTTAATACCTTCTACTGTGTTCTTCAGTTCAGAAATTATATTCTCCATTTCTTCTTGGCTCTTGTTGATTGTTTCTACATCCTTTTTCATGTTGATATATTTCATAGTAAATTTCTCGTGGTTTCCCCGTAGTTTTTGGTAATTCTCAGTGAGCTCATTGAGCTTCCTTATAAGCATTGTTTTGAACTAACTATCTGATAGTTCACTTGCCTATACCTTATTTAACACTCTTTCTGAGGATTTCTCCTTTCCTTTCTACTGGGGGTTGTTTCTTTGTCTTTGCATTATTTGTGAGACTCTTCTTGTTTGCTTCTGCTTCTTAAATTGACCTTTTTTAACTTCCCAACTCTGTGGTGTGATTGTCTATGGTAGGAGACCTGTGAGATTCAGTGGTGCAGTCTCCTAAACTTCATGCTCCTGGGATGCCTTTTTTTGTGGTTTATGTTGGTTGTCTGGATGTAATTGTTTTTTTATTGTTGTTTGGTCTTTCTTTGGTGAATCTATCCCTCTAGCTGGTCGACTGAAGGTCATTCCACCCACCATGTTTTGTGTGCTGTTGTGCAGGTGCTGCTACATTAAAACCACAAAGCTCAGGAAACAAACCCACATCTACAGAAATAACCTCCCCACACAATCCCAGTATCAACAGCAAATGAACCAGTATTAATAAGGCAGTAAAGAGATTAAGACTAGTATAAGGAAGGAGAGCAGACATAAGGGAAATTATTTTGAGAAGGTAGAGAGAGGAGCACTAATAAAAGTTGGGAATCAGAACAATGTGAAGAGAGAAAGTAAAATTTACATCATGAATAAAAAAGGGAGCGATTAGTGTGGAATTGATATGAGGAGGGAAGTGTATAATATTAGGTTTAAATAGAAATTTAAAAAAATAAAATAAACTAAGAGAGAGAAAGAAAAAGGAAGGGAAAAAGTAAATGAATAATGAAAATATAGGAGCCAAACGGGAGAGAAAGATCCACCACAGAACTATCAACAACAAATGAACTAAAATTAATATAGGTGATATGGGAATAAGAGGGAAAAAAGAAACAAAGTTTAAGAGATGTCTAGGGGAATGGGAAGTGATTTTGAAATGATAGAGGGAGAGGGAATAGTAAGAGGGAACAAAAACCAAGTTAAGAGGGAAAAATTAAAATTTGGACAAAAGGGAAAAGAAAAAAGAAAAAAGGAGACTAAAGAAAAATAAAAGGGGAAATGAAAGAGAAATAGAAGAAAGAAAAAAGAAATAAACAGACTAAGATAGGGCAAAATTAACAATTTGAGATGAAACAAGAGTAGGAGAGGGACCTAGTAAAATTTGATATTTGAAATACTAACTTAGTGAAGATATAAAGATAAAATTGAAAAAATGCAACAACATCTACCCTATCCACAACCAACTAGTAAAGATTGCTGAAGGTGGAGAGAGAACACAGGTATTTTAAAAGCAAGTGAAAAAGATGTGAGATGACCATTGACAAGAAAAATTGGTTTTGTGTGTCTGGATAGGGCAGACATAGTAAGAGTTTGGAGTTGAAACAAGTTGTAGCAAGAGCAAAAACAAAATTTGAAATGAAAATAACGAGAGGAAAGAAGAAGGTAAAATGGGGTAAGAGAAGGGAGGGGCAAAATAAGTGAATTGAAATAAACCATAGTATAAAATCTAGTGACTTTGTATGTACAAACTTGCTGGATAAGAAATGAATTTTAAAAAGCTATGCAGGTAAGAAAATACCACAAATCATGGAGAAGACCACGGTGGATTTTGTCTCAGTAGCCTCTAGTATTTAGCACTGTTTTTTTTTTTTCTTTCTGGATCTGTCTCTGGTGATGTCAGATGTTGACCACCTATGACCTTAGGCAGCCAGTTCAAGACTTCCAGTGATCTGCTGTCCATGGCTGTCTCCTTCAGTTGTTAATCCTGTCACTGTGCACTCAGGAGTCAGGTTTATATACCATGGGTCCTGGGTAGAATCCTTCCTAGAGTTGGGCCTATTGTTTCCCCTCAGGTTGCTGCTACCCTGAGGGAAGTGGTCTGCCTGTGCAGGATGGCTGCTGCCATATGGAGGATGATTCAGGACCAGGATCCCAGCATCTACTCTCTCAGTTTTCTCCCCAGGGCTTCCGTGTCCAGTCCCTACTGAGGTATCTCCAGCTGGCTCTGCCCCTGACTTTGGCCCAGGGTAAGCGGCTGCAAATGGAAATTTGTATGTTGGCTCTTTAAATGGCTCTTTGCATCTCCAGGTGTCTTTCTGTGGCAGATAACAAGCAGCCCTATCACTTTTTGCCGCTGGTTGTTATCTGTGTACTTTTTGTGCTCTAGGCTGGGAATCCCAGCTTAGGGTTTAGATCCCATTTGTGTTGCGACCATTCAAGGCATGACAGGTTTATGGTATTCATGCAGATGGGAAACATTCATGGAGCTGTTGGGATCTCTGGCATGCTTTTATTCATTGGTGGTTGAGCCATGCATACCACAATCCACATGTCCCTCTCCATGTCTTTGCGTGGCACCCATTGTGGCACCCAACAGGGAGTCTCTACCTGCTTAAATACTAGAGGCAAACAAAGATGGCAAAAGCCAGAAAATTATATAACATAGCATAAATCTGCTCATGCAAACCCATTTCATGTTATGGGAACAGTTTATCAGACCCAATCTCAAGGCTATGAGAACACTACTTATCTGGCCCCTCCAAGGCCATGGGAACACTGCTTCTCTTAGTTACCCAGATGTCTGAGTAAGGAAGTCATAGTGCCTGCACTTGCCCTGCACCATTCTTCTCAGAGGGATCCACCTCTGGCGCTGCCACCTGTGGGCACCCAGCTAGCCCTCTCTTGTCTCCACTGCACTCTTTACCAGTCAGTTAGTGCTAAAGCTGATTCCTCTGTCTGTCCAAGGTTATAAGGTTTCTCTCTCCCTGTTGCCCCATTGTTCCTGGTCATTTCTCCTCAGTTTAGTTGTAATTCCAGATTGGTCTTGGGAGGAGGTCCATGTGATTCCAATCATTCCTCTGCCATCTTCCTCCTCAAGAGTTTTGTGTGCCACTGTTTCTTAAGGAATGTTTTCCAATGGCAGGCTCTATAGAAGTCACCTTCAGTGACCTGCTGACATAAGTGTGTTTCTATGCATCATTACTTTCCTTAGCTTCTCTGGGCCTTGACACATCCCATTTCAGAAAAGGCAAGTTATCTCAGACTTGATATACAGCTAAAAAATACACTGTTAAAAAAATGGGTTATTTTAGGGCTGCAGAAAGGACACAACATTACATAAGACTATTTTATCAGTTCAGTGGAAATCCAGGCTCAGAAAACACCAATTCAATGGACTTTGAATGCACCTTAATGTTTCATTTCATTTTAGTTTTTTAGATGAATCAGTGCAACTTAGCAAGCAGGTCATACATCTAAATGAGAAAAACTTTGTTAAGCTAACAAACAAAAACATAACAGAAAAACAGTATTCTTGAAGTTAATATTTACCGTATGCAAAATATATTTTAGATTATTATTTCATTATTAGATATGGGCCACTTGAGATTATTATAATTAGTATGTTAATTATACATATATTTAAATTTATTTTCAATATAATAATTGTAGAGAAAATAATGTTTAAGTTGGTAGAGTTCCCTGAAATATTCTTGTAAATATGATAAAATTATGGGTTCAGATGTCCAAATTTTCATCCTTTAAGTGTGCTTTAAAAATGTGAGTCTTGAATACTCAATGACTTCCTTTGTCCTTTGGTTCTCATTCCTGAATGAGGATGGATTTGAGCCACACATAAAACAAGAGAATTTAGGTATCTACATATTCTTTTCAATAGGCAGAACTGTCCTTTTAGATGTTCTCTCACGGTGGAAACAACTGCTACTCCATTTGCCATCATGTTCAGCCATGAAGCTGCTGTCAAGATGATGTCAAACATTTGTTGTAGCATTTAAGTCATAAGCAGTTCCCCTGCCCTCTCTCTTTAAAATCAGGTCTTATAAGCTCTTATCTAGCCATTGGCATAATGTTAAGTCAAGCCTTTTCAGGCTATTTCAATTCCAAGATTAAGAATTGCAGAAATGTGATTAAGCAAACTTCTTGAGCTGTTAAGGCTCCTCTGTGATGTATTCTAGGCCAGAATTTCAGTCTATGTTATATAATTATAACAATGATACAAGTCAGGCTTGAGAACACAACTTATATGAAAGTATGGAAATATAATTTTTCCCATTTAAAGAAATGTGCTGCATAATTTTTTTCTTATTAAGTGATTTAATTATTTAATCTACAATATGGTATATGTTATAAGAATCTTACGAGAACCTAAAGAAGAAGATTTCAGTGATCACAGAGACCAACATGATATTAAGCTTATAGTGTAGTTTCTTCAGTTGTTCTAAGAAAATAACATTAAATCATTTGGATCTGAGAAATAATAGAAAATTCTTTACTTGATTTTTTTGCAGAGGGGACCCCAAAATACCTCTCTCATGGTAGAGTTCCAGAGAGCTCCCCTTCTGTGAGAGATGCCTTCTGGTTTCCATCAGAGTAAGTAGACCATATATATGATGACTGCAAACTATGGTAAGCTTCAAAAAAATAAAAAATAAGATAAATTGGTTCTTCTAATTTCCCACTAACTGCATGGCACACACAATTCATGTTCAAAGCTAAAATGATTTATTAATTAATCAAATATTGAAGTTAATAGTAATGACTTTACTCCTTAGATATGTGAATCAGTAGCTCGAATATTAATTCAGTTAATATTTACAATCCTGACAAAATGTTTTTGGGTCTTAAGTCCCCTGTCAAATTCAAAATATTGCATTATTGTCCTAATATGTGTTTTCCCTCTGCAATCATAAAACAGTAGGACTAATCAGGTAAAGATTTATTAATCTAATATTCTTATTTTGTAGATAATGTGAGGCTTAAAGAGTACATGTTCACATACTAGAAATATGTAGATTTTCTTTATTTTATTTTCCAATTTTGATAGCAAAAGATGGAAGTACATTTAGCACCAGTATATTAAAGTGCATGCAGCACCAGCTTGATTTAGCACCAGTACAGTGACTATTTCTGTAAAACATATGTCTGCAGTTTATCCTTAGATTTTAATTGTCTGTAATACATCCCCCCCAAAATTCTACCTAAATTTTTACAGAAATAAGGACACTTGGTTGCTGGCCTTATTTGAAGTTAATAATAAATAATGTGATGACGTATGTCTTCTTTTTCCAGCTCGGGCAGTGGTCCATTTCATGACTGTGGGAAAGGTTTTTGATTTCTGTATATCTCAGGTTTACGTAATCATATCATCAACTAATTGTCACAATGGTTACATTTATTGAATATTAATTGTGTGTCATATACTTTTTTGATGCATTACATATTCTACTATAGGCAAAACAACATTGCAGGTTAGGAATCCTAATCCTCATCATGCAGATGAAAAAGCTGAAGGTCAGTGAGGGTAAATGGCTTGCTGAGGCCAAACAACCAGGGGCAGGCCAGGACTCATTTTAACTCATGCCTCCTTGCTCCTAGAGCTCATGTTTTCTCATTGTATTAAACTTCCCCTCGTTTTATACTAAGTACTGTGATGGTGAGTTGTCCTTTTTTAGAGTAGTAATCTTGTGCTTTGTGCTTTATTATTTACATTCATTGCTATGTAGGAAGAACAACAGAAAATACAATTTACTTACCATGTGCCCAAATGCTTTAAGTATAATTTGGAGCTTGGGTTATGACAGAAAAAATGTAGAATTATAAAATTAGTTTCTCCTCTGGTGAGCTTTATTTTGCTGGATTATAAACAAGGAATCATGAACTGACTAGCGTTCAATGAGGATTACACAGGATGAAGGCACTGGGGCATGTGAAATGTACTGGATATGGGCTGGCATCCGAGTCCTCATCTTGGCTTCTCCCAGGCACCAGCCGAATCATCCTCAGGGCATCACGAAAGTCTTGGTGTCCCCAAAGGGAGATGCTTGCTTAGCCGACCACACAGGGTGGTTGTGAGGATCCAATATTAACAATATATGTGGGAGTATAACCTACACAACAAATGAAAGTGAATAATGAACAATTTAGAGTTTAAACTTTTAGTGACTCAGGAGACTTGTTGGTGCTCATCAGTGCTGCACTGTTAGGATTATGTAAACTGACGGGGTCTTTACATGTGTGAGTGAGGGTGACTTTTCTTTCCAGGTAGCACATTAGCTAGCTAGATGTTTTTCTCACCCTGAAAACAGCTGTCCCCTCGGAAAAAAACACTGTTAATAAAAATCCTTCCCATTTTCATGATAATGCAAGGTCAACATTATAGAGTCTTAAGTTTTGATCCAGGAGGTGTTGACAGAACTGCAGTGCTTGGCAACACCTTGTGTAAGAAGGGATAAGCTTTTGTAGCCAGCATTTTTTCAGAGAACATGCTGGAGGAGAGAAAGTTTTTCTTAAATTCAAGCACTGTACAGAACAGGTAGTGAAGAAGGAGGACTAAAGAATCCCAGGAATTGATATTAAAATTTCTAATGCTACACTGAATACACAGGAGAGTATATTTTGGATAATGCCAGATTCAACAATGAAAGATGGGGATATAAATAAAACCAGGAGAGAGATATAATCAGAAATGTGGCTAAAATGCCCTGTTAATTCAAGAAAGGGGAAACATAAAATCAATATAAGTGCAAATTAAATACTATTTGCAGTTTGTTAAATATATATTTATATTTGAGTTAATAATCATCTAGTAACAGTGTGTAGTTTAATCTACAATGTGGCTTCAGTTAAAATTGACTATTTATGACCTTCTGGATTGAAACAAATGACATTGAATTATATATAATTATACATATTATAAATTTTATATATATATTGGGTGCAACCCAGTAAATAATTTTAGTTAAGGGTCTAGTACCCATATCAAGTAGTAAGTGTGCCATTACAGAATAATAATTTAATTACTTCTATGTTTCATGTTAAGATAGTGCTTTGAAAATTTTTGGTATTGACCACATGTAGTTATGAAGCATTTACCTGTGTTGTCCACACTTAATCCTTACAACATCTCTTACATGGGGGTGGGTTCAGTTATTTAATCCATTTACTGGTAAGAAAACTGAAACTTTGTGTGATTCTGTCAGTCACCAAAGTACATCGGACAAATAAGCACACAAGGGATTGGAAACAGGCATTTTGACTTCAGAATGTGAGCTATTGATACAGCGTGATTAGAGTTCTTGCTATTTCTCATCTGGCACATGGAAAGGAATCCGTGCAGATTTTTAGATGTACGTAGAGTTCTGGGCAGAGTGCCAGGACTTTAGTTTGCAGCAATGACTCCAATCGCCATATCCAGACAGCTTCTTTCTCTTTCGCAGAGCTACTGATGAGAGAGAACATTGGTTTTATAAGTGGAGAACGTTGAATAAGATATTCTCAGCTGTAGGCTTGTGCTTTATCACCTAGTGAAAATGACTGCAGTATAGCAGTCAAGTGCATGAACACTGTTTATGAGTCCTGCCAAGTATCAAGTCAAGTAGTGATTTTTCAGTTTCTGTAGGATTTCCATAAGACTAGGCCAGGAAATGCACAGTTTGACTGGTATCAGTCAATAAATGGTTGCCAGACAGAAACATCCTGAGTGTGAGTGTATGTTTGGGGGGGGGGGAGTGTGAACAAGCAAATGTGAGCTTGTGCTGGCATCTGTATGTTAATATATTGCTTCCATAATCATGTGCTTTTTTCTGAAATTTAAAATACAGTTATATTGAGATTTGTATCAAGCCACACTTTGCATTACTGACTCTGCCTCTTCCTACTGCTCTTCAAGACTCAAAGCAAAGGTTTCCGAGGTAAAATGCAAAGCTATGTAATGTAGACATGCTAATTATTATCCTTAGAAGCATGTTCCTTTGTCCAATGAACATAATGACCTCTAGGTGGTTACTTTTACAATATTATACTCTTTTAGGATGAAAGTGAATTCCAAAAGGACCACGCATTCATCAAGAAATATTGTTAAGAGTTGCCCTGGCTGGCATAGCTCAGTAGATTGAGCGCGGGCTGTGAACCAGGCATCACAGGTTCGATTCCCAGTCAGGGCACATGCCTAGGCTGCAGGCCATGGCCCCTAGCAATCGCACATTGATGTTTCTCTCTCTCTCTCTTTCTCCCTCCCTTCCCTCTCTAAAAATAAATAAATAAATAAAATCTTAAAAAAATAAATATTGTTAAAAGTCAAGACTTCAGTCTCTGACCTTGTCTGTTTTCTCCACTCTCCTTCAGGAGGCAGGAACCAGCCATTTATCTGCAGGGGATTCCTTCCCTTATCCTCAGGGGATGCGTCCCAAAACCCCCAGTGAATGCTTGAAACTTCAGTTAGTAATGAGCCCTGTATATGCTATCATTTTCCTATACATATATATCTATGATAAAGCTTAATTTATAAATTAGGCACAGTGAAAAATACATACATACATAAATAAAATAGGCACAGTGAGACATTAACAACAATAGATGATGAAAAATAAAAAAATATAGCAATATATTGTAATAAAAGCTGTGTTAATGTGGTCTCTCTCTCTGATAATAATCTGATGACTATACAGTCACTCAGTGAATAACGGCCACGTGGCATATACGTGTGGACACCCTGGATAAAGGGGCGGTTCATGTCTGGTGCAGGACAGAACAGGGCATTGTAAAATTTCATCACACTTCTCAGAATGGTACACAATTTAAACATTATGAATTGTTTATTTTTGGAATTTCCCATTTAATATTTTCAGACATTGGTTGGCCAGGGGTAACTGAAACCATGGAAAGCAAAACTGCAGATAAGGAAGAACTATGTTGGTTTTCTGATGTCATCTTTCCAGAAATTCTCCACCACGCATGACTGGAGATTGAGATCTGACCTCCTTTATCAATCTCCTTACTCTTCTCGTAAGATACTCACATACAGTATGCTGCTTCCAAAGCCAAGGAAACAGGCTTTTCTTTTAGGATTTGTCACTAATAGACATGGGAACGAGACATGAAATTGATAGAAAGAACTAGGGTATTGCCCACTACACATGGAGAGAAATCTACACATTAAAAGAGTGGCTCTTGGTTGGAGCTAAGAACTCTTAACATTAAGAGTATTATGCTGATAGTTTCACAAAAAATGTCAATCTTGAATCCTCACAAAGACCCTTCTCCCAGATTTACTCATGCCTACTTCCTTGTCAGCCTGTGCTAAACTCAAAATTTGCTAAATTATCACCACCCCAGCCATGACTCTCTCTTGATTATTCTGCTATATTTTCTTCATAGCATGTCACAATCTGAATATACCTTGTCCATTCATTTTTTTAAAATTATTTCTTCTCTTGTGCAGAGTCACTAGACTAAGAGGTTTTCATCAAAACTGCTGTAGTAGCTGTATGAATTTAGTGTGTTTTCTAGGATCACTAAGTCTCTCTTTGCACATCTGCAAAATTGGAGTAATAATAACAGTTCTTGGGAAGATTCAAAGTGATAATGTGCATAAAGCTATGAGTACTGGCCAGCATATGGTAAGGACAACTTTTCACTTCTCTCCATTTTCATTACTGTAATCAAATCCAACCACTATAGTTGCTTTGGTAAACCTCTGAAATAGCCTCCTGTCACTTTTCCTACACTGCTTTCCCATTTCAAAGAGGTCATATTTCTAATTATAAATGAAATATTATGTACCAGCTTAAAATACTAGTTTCACCCTTGGAATAAAACCTGAAGGCTTTACAGTGACCTAGATGAGCTTGTGTGTTGGGACTATTCATTGACTATGTTTTGGACCTAATTTTGTTTTGGACCATCTTTTCCTTCCCATGTTTGTCCATTTTTACTGCTTATTGTTTAAGGGAAGATGGAAATTGAAAAGACAAATTGATAAAAATTAAGCATATACTCTAAAAATAAAATCAATGTTTAGAAATAAACATTTAACAATGGGTGAATTTAAAAGATTAGATTCCAGGAGTGGGAGAACAAGTGAATATAAGAAATATCTAGGAAATATAGCATGAAAAGGAAAAGAAACAGAAAACACGATAAAGCAGCTGAAGTACAGTACATAGAGCAAGAAGTCCCCAATATGTCTCAGAAAATTTGAAAAGGAAGAGAGAGAGTGTAGGTCTGTTAATATTTCAAGAGATGATGACACAGTTTTCTAAGTTGGAGGAGCATACAAAACCATGAATAGGAAAATAAAAACAAACCCACATTTGTACCTGTTATAATGAAACTACAGAACCTGCAAGATACCAGAGAGAATAAACAGGTCAGTTTTGAAAACCAACAGTTAGAAAACAGATGTTTCATTTCCAACAGCAGATGCCAGAAGTCAATGGGGTGATCATTCCTGAGTGATACCTATATACGCAGGATTTCATTGAAAGAACTAGTAATTATTTCAGTTTGTTGAGATCAAGGACCAGGACACTTCAATCACTGCCTACTGCCAGTGTCTACAATGGGTCATAGGAATTCCAGTGCTATTTTCTGAATAAATGAGTAAGTAGACAAAAAAATGAAAGGGCTCAAAATTGTTATTGGTATAAATAAAAATTATAGACTTCTATAGACTAGAAGTCACAGAATTTGTAATATTCTTTATAGTACTTGCCCCATCCCTCTCCCTTCTGAGTTCTGAGACGGTACATGAAATTTTTAACTTCTCAGTTGCTCCGAAGAGAGAGGCTTATGGAACTCCTATCCTTGTCTGTTCCAGATTGTGTAAAGAACAGAGAGATTACTTCTTTCCAGTCTGAGGATACAGTGAGACAGACAGGGGGAAGCATTTCTCAGCTTCTGTAGAGAACAGCTTGATTTTTCTGAAAACCTTTCACTTAGCTCACTCCAGTTCAGTTTATCACTTAAGGTGCAGGTGTTTTTTCTTAAGAATCTAAATATTATATCTTCTAGTCATTTCATCAGCATGAATAAGAAGGGTCTTACTGCTCCATATCCTCACCAGCATTTTGTGTGCCAGTGTTTTGGACTGCAGCCATTCTAATAGGTGCATAGTGATATCTTGTTGTTGTTTCAATTTGTAATTATCTAATGACATACAATGGTGAACATCTTTTCATCTGCTTATTTGCCATCTGTGTATCTTCTTTGGTGAGATGTCTCTTCAGATCTTTTCACCACACTTTAATTTGGTGGCCTGTTTACTTATTGTTGATTTTAAGTTCCTTTTTTGTATATTTGGATACAGTCACTAGATAGGTTTTGAAAAGATTTTTCTTTCAATCTGTGGCATGCTGTTTCATTTTTTAACAATGTATTTTCAGAGCAAAAGTGAATTATAATGTTCACCTTACCATTTGTTCTTTCATGAATCATGCTTTTGGAGTTGTTTCTAAAAAGTCATTGTCAAAGTAGAGAATGCCTAGATTTTTCTCCAGTAATGTTTCCTAAAAGTTTTATAGTTTTGCATTTTATATCTGGGTCTTTGTAGTAGAGAATACCTAGATTTTTCTCCAGTAATGTCTCCTAAAAATTTTATAGTTTTACATTTTATATCTGGGTTTTTGTTCTATTTTGAGTTCATTGTGAAATGTTTAAAGTCATTGTCTAGATTTATTTTTTTGTATGTAGATTTTTTTTAAACTTCAACAAAACTATTGTTTTATTGATTAGAGATAGCTTTATTTCTGTTGGAGAGAGCACATAGACTGAAATTGTTGTGGTTAATTGTATTAGATTTCCATTAAAACCATAGTATAAATTAAATATTCTGCCACAAAATATACCATAGTCCAGGTGCCTTAAACGACAGAAATTTATCTTTTCACAATTTTGGATGCTGGAAAGCCCAATAACAAGGTTCTGGCAGGACTTGGTTTCTTGCAAGAGTGCTCTTTTTGGCTTGCAGATGGCTGTTTTCTGGAGCTATGTCCTTATGTGGCTGAGAGAAAGGGAAAGGAATCTCTTTCACTTCCTCTTCTTGTAAACCTATGGGATAAAATTACATACTTATGATCTTATTTAACCTTAATTACCTCCTAAATTCCCTGTCTCTACATACAATCACTTTGGGGATTAGGTCTTCAATATATGAATAGGGGGCAAAATTCAATCAATAGCAAAGGTGAGCATTATTTACTTAATATATTTTATAATCTTAAATTCAGACTATTTGTATGAAGAGTCTATTACTTTTTGATGAAATTGAATGGTAGTTCTAAATCCTCAAGTCAAATAATATCATCTTAAGAATCCCTATTTTCTAAGTTACTTAGAAAATCAATTCTATTATTTTTTTCATTGTGGACAATTGTGAGCAGTGTGTGTGTGCATTGTGTGTAGTATACTAATGGGGACTTTTTCCTTGTTTTACCTCTTTTATCTCAGCTATAAGTTCTTTGGGAATCACTTAATAACCTCAATGGTATTAATTATTGACCTAGAAAATTCTTAATATTAGTCAGGTTTTTTCAGCTAAGCTTCCAGGGACCGAAGTGTCCTCAGTGGGCACTGATAGCAAGTTTCCATTTTATTCTGGGTTGCATTATAACATGGGCAGGGAGTAGGGAGGACTTCCACATCAGTTCATTGCTGCAAACTACTTTGACGTTAAGCCATGTTAAAAACCAGCAGTACATAACTTTAAAGTGACAAAAAGTGTAATGCCGAACCATAGTGTCCCTAGTATTAAGAATATTGTTTATATTCTTTTGTTTAAAGTATTTTTTTCAGAATGATATATAAAGCTAGTTATGAAAATGGTATATTGTATCCTGCTAAATCATAGAAATATAATGTCCTTGCCTTTGATCTAATAATTATCGGAAGTTGTTACTTGTACTCATTTAACCTGTGGTGATTGGCTGGTTGCAGGATCTAGAAGGTCTTGAATGCTGTATTGTAGGTACCCCATCTCACTTTAGATGTTCACTTGACCTTTCTGGTGTTCAATTTGGGTTAAAAAGAGATATAGAATATAACTTAATGTGTCCTCAAAACTAAAAAAAAAGTTGCTGTTTGCTTTCAGAGAAACACCTAAGAAATATGCTAATTGCCATGTACTTGTGGACAGGATGGGGAAGGAGGGTGAGGACACAGAGCACACAAAGCAGAAAGTCTCCTTTCAGGGAGTTTATCATACTAACCTCATCTGAAACAATCAGACTTGAAAAGGCAGTAATCAATGAATTGCTAAATAATGTAGTTCAAAGCACAGTTTAGTAAGTGAGGGCTGGAATAGTTATAGGAAGTGTCACAGAGCAGATGACAGGAAGGATAATACTTCTTCCCCCCAGAGATTTCTCTATTCTAATCCCTGGAACCTATGACTATGTCACCTTGCATGGCTTGATGGCTCGTTTTCTATGTCAATGTAGCTAGGCCACAGAACCCAGATATTTGAGCAAGCACCAGTCTAGATGTTGCTGTGAAGTCATTTTTTAGATGAAATTAACATTTAAATCAGTAAACTTTAAGTAGAACAGATTAACTTCAATGAGTGGGTGGGCCTCATCCAATTACCTGAAGTTCGTAAGAGAAAAAAGACTGAAGTTCCCCAAGGAAAAAGGAATTCTGTCTTTAGACTGCCTTTGGGTCCAAGCTGCAACATCAACTGTCTCCTGGGTCTACAGCCTGCTGGCTTATCCTGTAGATTTCAGACTTGTTGGCCTCCAAAATTCTGTGACCCATTCCTTCAAATGAATCAGTCTCAGTCTCTCTCTCAATACACACACACACACACACACACACACACACCCTATTAATTCTGTTTCTCTGAAGAACCCTAATACAGTAGTAAAAGCCATCTTTTGGTTTTAAAGACTTTATTTATTTATTTTTAGAGAGAGGGGAAGACAGGGAGAAAGGGAGGGAAATGCCAACGTGTGGCTGTCTCTCATACACCCCCTACTGGGGATCTGGCCCACGACCCAGGCACCTGCCCTGACTGGGAATCAAACTGGCAAACCTTTTGGTTTAGGAGGCCACACTTAATCCACTGAGCCTTACCAGCCAGGGCTGTAAAAGTCATCTTTTAATGTGACTAAGAACAGGAACCTTGGGCCTTGAGGCAAGGCGATTAATTTCAATTATCCAGATGGACCCAATCTAACCACACGGGTACTTAAACTGAAGAAACTTTCCTGGCTGTGGCTAGAGGGTAGTGTGACTATGGAAGAAGAGGCTGGCTTTGAAGATGGAAGAGAGAGTGTGAGGCCTCTGGGCAAGGAAATAGATGTCTTCTAGAGCCTCCAGAGAAAAACACAGTCCTGTTGATGCCTTGATTTTAGGGCAGAGATCCACGCAGGGCAGCTTACCTGAGGAACTGTAGATAATAAATTTGTGATATTTTAAACCACTAAGTTTGAATTTGTTACAGCAGCAATAGGAAAGTTCTACTGAGGAACTAGAATCTACATACTAAGTAGGTTTTGAATAAGTGTTGTGAAGGCAGAATTGAAACGCAGGCCTGAATGTGGACTTTTCCTGCACTGACTAGCTTGCCTGGAATGGAGGATAAGCTTCATTTAGGCATAATCCTTTATATTCCTTCAGCTGACATCCACACAGGTGCCCTTTTATGTCAGAAAAAGATAACATGGCTCCTGAAGCTGCCATGGGTATAGAATAGCTGGTATATGAGAACAGCAATTTTGCCACTTAACTACCTTGGACCTCAGTTTTCTAAAATTGCAAGTTTAACACATTACCATAGATCATGATATTTAAGGCTATAAAATAAATGCAGAGGTGGCTTGATCCAAGCCTCTGTCTTTTTCAGCCAATTACTGTCATCCTTATGAACAAAATACAGTAATGGAGACCTAGAGGAGAGTAATCATATGTCTAAGGTAGTCCCACTAGTCACCAATAAAATAGACTGAAATTCAGGTCCAATAGCACATTTATATGAGAATCTTCAAAAATGGAGAGATTCCCATTTACAAAATATATAAATTTAAAGGTAACTTGGTTATCTGTTTCACAACTATAAAGCACTTTGAAAATTTACTTTAATAGTTAAATAGCTCATCATATGTACTGAGGGCTCAGTCTCTCTTTTTAAGTAGAACCCCTAAATCCCAGAAAATATGAAAAGCAGAATAACTGCCTGAGCTCCATGACTGACTTCTCTTCTTACCTGAATGTTTTAACCAATGGATTGCCTGTGATTTTTTAATGATATCTACTGTTTGTTTATCCAGTCATGGACATGATGAGGAATCATCTCTTGAATAAGTGAGTTCAAGGAATGTATCCCATATATCAATATTTGTCAGTGTTATAAGGACAATCTTTAAAAGTAAAGGGATGACAACAACCAAGGCTTGTGTATTGTGTTGAGAGAGGATGACTAAAATACGCTAATGAAAACTGTAGCTGCACTATTATTTATGGCAGACCATGCTGATCTTTTTTTTTTAAATCTTCACTGAGGACATGCATATTGATTTTTAGAGAGAGGGGAAGGGAGGGAGAGAAACATCAATGTAAGAGACAAATATCGACTGGTTGCCTCTTGTATGTGTCCCACCTGGGACTGAATCTGCAACCTAGGGATGTACCCTGACCAGGAATCAAACCTGCAACCTTTCAGTTTATGAGATGATGCTCCATCTGAATTAGCCACACAAACCAGGGCTGATCTTAAGTATGATTATAAACACCATTATGTATTAGATGCAATTCATTTTGTTTGCTCATCTGGTTTGAAGGCCCGTGGGGTTATATATTATCTTAGCATGCACCAGTACTATATCTGAACTGACTGGAAAGCTGAGCACATTGCCCTCCAACAGACTTACTGTTGTTCTTAAGAGTAAGACTAGGGTCATTCAAGAGTACCTCCTTTCCAACAGTGTAACAAGATTCTAGGAGTTAGTCATTAAGCCCAGTAATAGCACTCACACCTAGGCAATGTAGAGTGGTGGGAGGACCCCTTCAGGCTGTGGTTTGAATTTATTTATTTCAATTCTTTTTTTATTTTCTTGTTTCTTTACTTTCTTCCACAAATATTTACAACATTTCAGGATGCCACTAAGCTATAGCTATTAAAGTTATTAAGATATACTCTCTGTCAGAGTACATAGTCTAGCCATACACCACTGCTACCTTTGGGACCTCACTTAAGACGCTCGACTTGTCCGAGCACATAGTACTGAGTCTGGGATTGATTAGAGGTGGACTAAAGGGAAATGCCCTTTAGAATTTGATCCCAAATTCTTTGCTGCAGTGGGTATGTACTATTCTGCCCTTTCTTTTCTCTCATATCCTAATAATTTTGAATAATTGTGTGATAGGGTTGGAAAGGATGAGCTTTCTTTACTGCTGAAGTTTTTCCCTCCTTGTAGAGAGATCTTCTTTAGTATAACATTCTGGGACTTTCTGAACCTCATCATCCATTTATCCCTCAGTGAAAAGGAGAGACTTACTGGATGGGTGAATTTAGAAGGAGAAACTAGGGGTGAGGCACTGACCCCTTGTCTCTCCCTTTCTCTTGGAAATCATGTATCCTGTCTGGATCTCCCTTTCGATAACTTATCAAGGGTCACATTCTAGTTCAGAAGTATGTAGTGATATTCTGCTGTTGTCATGGTGGTTAAGTCAGTATTATTGGGGCATTCATTATACAAAAGCCCACTTACTCTCCAATAAAAGCCACATTCTCCACGGTCAGTAATAAAGATGTATTTTGGTGCCCATCCACCTTCCCTCAAATGGTTCAGCATTCAGGTAGGGAAGAGCAGTGATATTTATTGTGCCACTGTGAATCCCATTAAATGATAATTATTGTTTCCTTGGGACTCTTTTGCAGAAGATAATTTTTTTTAAATGCCACTTGAACCTAATGATTGCAGATGCTAGCATAATAGAAACCAGCTGGGGTCACATGCCTCTCTATTTTTCTCCATGAGGGAGTAACTGGTGCATGATTCCTTTTTCCCAAAAGAGAGGTTATAACAGATCATAATGAGGCTGCTCCTTTATGTTTCTCCTTTCCTTATTTAAAAATTAATGGCTTAGTTCCAAAAGAGTTGTCTTAGTTTCCTACTAATTTTCTTAATTACTGTTTTTAATGATGCAATTGCATTTTGGATTTGTAATCTTTTTTTAATTTGTTACACTTTACTACACCCTTGTGAGGTAGGATGTTCACATTTTGTAGATTAAGAAACTTCCAGGATAAGGAAGTGACTTGCCTAAGTCACTCAGTAAAACTGTGAAATTGTTGGTGAATATGGAATTGGGCATAATTAGAACTCATGAGTAAGTTCCCTCTTATGAAATTCACCTGGAGAGTCATCAGCAGACACAGCTGAAACTTTTGAAAATGCAGAACAGGAAAGTTGGCTTTTTCTTCTGCTTATTATATTGAGATCACTAGCATAAAACTTGGTGTTTTTTTCTTAGGAGCCAACCCAGACTGGGAGTTGTATCAATACTTGGGAAAATATTGAAGGCTTTAAAATGTATTTGCTCTGACTAAAAGTGCTAATCTATCATTAATTTTCAGTGTATCTAATGTAAAGATTTGAAAATATTTCTTCCAATTTTTTATTGTTGTGTTATATATGGAGATATTGTGGGTTTGATTCCAGGCTAGAGCAATAAAATGAGTACCACAAAAAAATAGGTTGTGATCCTTTTGCTTTTGGAAGGTATTGCCTTCAATTTGTTAAAGAGAAAGAAAAAGAAAGAAAGAAAGAAAGGAAGAAAGAAAGAGATCTGTGAAGCACAATAAAGTGAAGAGCAATAAAATAAGATATGCATAATGCTCCTTTTTTAATTGCTCCTTTTTAATGCAAAATGTTTTATTACAAAATTATAAGCATGTAATTCTATAACAGCAATATCACACTCAAGCACATAATAAGAGATTTCAGGTGAACTGTTCAAATTAAAACTATATAATAGGAACCAGCTAATAATAACTCATGAGAGCCAACTTAAATTTTCAGAAATATTCAAGCCATTTATTAAACAGCCATTATTGAAAATTAAATTATATAAACTTAAGTTTTAAAAGCTATGTTGAAAGCAAAACAAATACCAAAATTTATCACTTTTTAGCTATTTTAGTTTATTTTAGTATTTCATGTGCTTTTGAGGTTATATGCTCTATGGGATATAAATAGAGAAAGTACTGTATAATTAATGTGCTACTGAATATCTCTTCCCAAATCTGCATTTAGTGGTTTCATATTAACCTGAATTCAGTCATGGTCGAAATATTTATACCAGACCAATAAGTAAATGCTACAAATCAGGACTTGATTATTGTGACTAGCATTAAAAATATTTGAGAAGATACACTTTCAGTATCACAAAAAGTCTTAGCCAATTCAGCAAAATTTGCTCACTGCATTGGTGAATGAGTAGAGTTTCCACTTTTTTTATTTCACCATCATCTTACTAATATAAACTAAAATGTCAATAAATGTTGCCAATTGAACCTACAGATTGGCTATGGATACAAGAATTCAGCAAAAATCAATGAAATTATTCTGTGAGAATCAATTCATATAAAGTTTATAAAAGTATCATGTGTTGTATTTTAATTTATAAACCATGACTACACTCCCTTTATATTAAATTATGTAAACTGTTGACCCTTGAACAACACGGGGGTTAGAGGCATTGACCTCTGCACAGTTAAAAATCCACATATAACTTTTGATTCCCCTAAAACTTAACCGCAGTCATTTCTTAGGTCCAAGATCCCCAGCAAATACCAAAATCCGAAGATACTCAAGTCCTTTCTATTGTATAAAATGGTATAAGTAAACGCATATAGTTGGCCTATTGCGTGGATGGATTACCAACCTCAGATAAAAAAAATACTGTTTTTGATTTGCTGTTGACTGAATCTGCAGGGGCAAAACCTAGGGATGAGGAAGACAAGTGTATATTTATGGAAACAAACTGCCTATAAGTGGATCCACACAGTTCAATTCCGTGTTGTTCAAGAGTCAACTGTGTACATTTGTTTTAGCAGACTGATGTTGTGTATTAGTTTGATATGATTTTAAGTCCACTCATTTATGACAAGTAAAGTTGTTTTAATCCAATTGTTAATGACAAAGACAAAAAAGGCAGTTTTAGGTACAAAGTTGTTTTGATATATGTAAGTACTAAATTTTGTCAGGATGTCATCATCCTCTATCAGTGGCCTAACTTATGATGTACACTTTTGGGCACTTATTTATAAAAACATGTGGAGAAGCAGCTATGGCAAAGTGACATTTAGGCTATAAATACCTAGAATTTATGGGGAAAATCTGAGAGATTTTTTCTGGGCAAGTTGAAATTTTGCTGATGTAAATAGATCTCAGAAGACCTTTGGGACATTAGCTCCTGTCTTGTTGAGGCAACTCGTCCTAGACAATGGTGAAAGCTGCCTACTGACCTTGTGAAGATTATGCTTCCCACCAACACTAGCACATTCATTCCCTGGAACATGTTTTAGCTACAAGGAACTTTTGTTTTGCACTGGCAACTGAAAGTCAGCCAGAGGTTGGTTAAAGACAGCTCTCCTGAATGCCTACTCTTACAAAAAGGTACACACCATCTAAATTGGGACTTTATATCTTTCATCTCCCCTTGACTAGGATGATAGTGTAATTAATATATCATTGCTTTTGGAATTATGTTATTATGTTATGTTATTTTTCCATTTACTGGTTACTAAAAGACATTATCCTATATGCTATCGGCTTGAGAAATTCCTTCAGTGAACATGTGTTAAATAAATTTCTGGAAGACAGCCCTGGCTGGCATGGCTCAGTGGATTGAGTGCCAGACTGTGAAACTGAGAGATGCTGGTTCAATTCCTGGTTGGGGCACATGCCTGAGTTGTGGGCTGGGTTCCTAGTGGGGGGTGTGTGAGTAAGGCAACCATGCGTTGATATCTCTCTCCCTCCCTTCTTCTTTCTCTAAAAATAAAATAATAAAACCTTTAAAAATATAAATAAATTTCTGGAAAACAACATCTATCTCTATGCATAATTTTGCCACCAAAAATGAAACAAGAAATCTTGTAGGTAACGGGTTGAGTATTAGTCTCCCTAACACATATAACCTAATTCCCAGAATTTATAAGTATCATATAATATGACAAAACAATGAATATTACTTAGTATTACAAAAGTATGATTAAGGATTTGAAAGGAGGTGCTTACTCTGGGTAATGTAGGTGGGCCCTAAATGTAAGCACATGTGTCCTTAATAAAACACACAGAGAAAATACAGCAAAGGAGGCAATGGGATCAGGGAGGGAGGCCACCAATGGAGTGACGTGGGCACAAGCCTAGGAATGCCTATGGTCACCAGAAGCTGGATAAGACAACAGATTCTTCCCTAGAGCCTCTAGAAATGTGGTTCTGCCATGACCTTAATTTAGTACTTGTGGACTCCAGAACTGTGATCAAATAAATGTCTCATTTGAAGTTACCAATTCATGGTACTGACATACCTCACAGACAGTGCAGGTTCAGATTCAGACCACTGCAATAAAATGAGTATCTCAGGAAAATGAGTCATAATCTTTTTGGTGGTGAGAGGTCTTGCCTTCCATTTGTAAGAAATGCACATCCATGATGCACAATAAAGCTAAGTGCAATAAAAGGAGATATGCCTATACTTTGTTATGAAGCCTCAGGAAACTAATACAAGGTGTGATGAAGAGTCGTTTGATTGATAAATTTGCATTGGATAGGGAAGACGGATGTTGAAATGTTCTGGATTTTGGTATCCCAACTTCTAGGAACTTACATATTTCTTTTGGCTTTGTTTTTACAAAGGCAGTTCATTTTTACATATGGCCCAAGGTTAAAAATAAAACTAATTTATCTTAAACTACTAATCTACTCTAACCCTCTGCTCACGTGCATGTGTATCCCACTTTCAATCTGAGAAGTGAATGTCCAGATTGAGTATTCTACACTCCTCCTACCAGATTTCCCAAATCTTTGAAGTAGCAATGTTTTTAGTCTCCTCACCTTCTTGGCCACATCTTCGCCACATGTCTTATCTCCACTCTTTTCTTTGTTATTCTTTGTCCTTTAAAAATTTCATTGCCACTTATTATTGAGATTAAAGTGTCTAAGCTTATTAGTTTTGACTATTATATTATTTTCTTGCTCTTTACTATTGTATTATCTGAGTAGTGCAACACTTTAGAATTATGAAGGGACTGTGAATCTTTGCATTAGATTGATTTAATAATTTGAAGGTGATTTGCCTCCTTTGTGATTCTATTGCTTTTCTGTCATGCTTCAGCTCCATAGCTTGTTAGCCTCTGTCCTAACAAAGCTCTCTTTTCTGCTTGATGGTGCCTCTATTTGTAGGTTTCTTTTGTGTTATTATGTACATTTTTAAATGTTACTTAATGGAAGAACAAAACTATGTTGTCAGAGATAGAGGTATTTCTTTTTTTATTAAACCAATATTGCCTAATAGAAAACCTCAAAACAATAAAAATAGGCTTTGCCATGATTTTAAAGCAAAACAAAACAAAAAAAACATAGTTTATTCAAGATTTGTTGAGTATCACCAGAATGCCTGTGTTTGGCAATGGTTTGGCAGTTGTTTGTTTGGCAAACAAACAAGCAAAAAACAATAAAAAAAAACAGTGAATAAGACTCCAGTCCCTCAGTCTCTAACTTGAATCATTTTCAACGGCTTTAAAATGCATCTAGTTCTTTTATTTTTAGTAATTCAAAAATATCTTCCATTAACTTCCTTAGGAATAATCCTTGTTTCATTACACACAAATTGACTAATAGTCTAAGAAGTTTGCTTCACTACTCAATATTTATAAGGCAGCTCGCAAAATGTTTGGAACTCTCTTTAAGACCTGTGGGTACTTGCTATTTATAGAGAACCCTCTGAATACGTTCAAACATTTAATCCCTTTTCAACCACTTCTTCAGTTACTTGTTAATGACTATGTTTTAAGTTTTCCCTACAGTAGAAAATATGGTCTTTTTATATTTTGGCAATCTTCACTCAAAAAGCAGAGAAAAACAACATTTTAAGAAATTTACCATTTCCTAATTCTGCTTTTTAATTCACATATCAATTTGCAGTCAGATTCAACTTTTTATTCTTACATCATTTCCTTGTGACTTTGAACTCAGTAATTTTCTAAGAACTACTATACTGTATATTAGTGTTTTTGGTTCCCTTCAAA
Organism: Phyllostomus discolor; assembly: GCF_004126475.2. Classification (NCBI taxonomy): domain Eukaryota; kingdom Metazoa; phylum Chordata; class Mammalia; order Chiroptera; family Phyllostomidae; genus Phyllostomus; species Phyllostomus discolor. The sequence goes on from NC_040903.2 coordinate 92,856,877, forward strand.
GGTACAAAATCATCATTTTAAAGTATATCCTTGACTTTCTGCAATATAATCTTGTCTTTAATTCATCCTTTTCTATAAATTTAAAGGAAATGTGAGCTCTGGAACAAGAGGCTTTCATAGGAAATTGTGCAGGTTTATGTAAGCATCTCACAAAAGCTGGAAATATATTTTTGTAACAGTTTTATTGAGGTTGAATTGCTATACAATAAACTTCATATGTTTAATCTGTAAAATATGTGTTACGTGTGTGAGTTTAAAACCACAGTCAAAATAATGAATATATTCATTACCCTCCAAAATTTCCACATGCTTCTCTGAGATACCCTCTCCCACCACTCTTGCCCATCCCTTATACCCCAAGACATAATGAATCTGCTTCTTTCTACAACTAGGTTGACTTATATTTTCTGGAATTTTGGAAAAAAAATTGTAGTTAGTATTATTGTTTTGTTTTTATTTTTTGGCCTGACTTTTTGCACTCAGCATAATTATTTTGAAATTCATCCCTGTTGATGTTTGTATCAATGGTTCATTTCTTTCTATTGCTGAACAGATTTTCATTGAAGGGATATACCACAACTTGTTTATGGATTCTCCTGTTGATGGACATTTGGGTGTTTCCAGTTCGGGTGTATTGTAAATAAAGTTACTATGACATTTGTGTATAAATCTTTCTTTAGAAATATATTCTATTGTCTGGAAAACACCTAAGAAGGAATGATTTAGTCACATTGTAGGTGTAGGTTTATCATTTTACTAAACTGTCAAACTGTTTTCCAAAGTGGATTTCTGCCAGCATTGAGTTTGTGTTCCCATATTCTTTGCCATCACTTTGTGTTGTCAGTGTTTTGTACTATAGACATTATAATATGTAGGTGATGCTATATCCTTGTGACTTTAATATTTATTTTCCTAATTATTAATGTTAAACATATATTCATGTACTAATTTGACACTCATAGAGCTTCTTTATGAAGGGTCTGTTCAAATATTTTGTACATTTTAATTAAGTTTGTCTTTTACTTTGAGTTACAAAAGTTCTTTATATATTCTGGACAAAAAACTTTTATCAGATATAGGAAGTCTGTCCAGAAAAAGTCCAACCATTATTATTATAATGAGAATGGTTTGCAGAACATTAAGGTAACCCTGTAGCCAAGGAGAGTAGAATGGGATGTACACGTGTGAATAATGACAAGTTCACTGTACTAGTCAATGGGGGTGGTAGGTGCCTTTGAGTGAGTGTGTACACCATATGGCCATAACATTCAAAATGAGCAAGTAGAGTAATGAATCTGCATCAAATTTTGCTTTAAGCTTGAACATTCTTCTGTGAAAACTATTTGGATGATTCAGAAGGTTATAGCTATGGGCAACTAGTGATTGACAGCTTTATCTCACCAATGCATCTGCTCATGGATCATGTCTTGTGCAAAGTTGTTTTGACAAAACATCAAATCATCCAGGTGACTCAGCCCCCCTACAGCCCAGATTTGGCACCCTGCAACTTGTGGCTTTTCCCAAAATCAAAATCACCTTTGAAAGGGAAGAGATTTCAGACTTTCAATGAAATGAGATTCAGGAAAATATGATGTGGCAGCTGATGGCAATTGGGAGAGCATTGTTTGTGAGGTCCCAAGGTGTCTACTTTGAAGAGGACTGAGGCATCCATATTTCTTGTATCTTGTATCTTCTTCAATATGTGTCTCTATTTTCCATATTACAGAGCTGGATACTTTCTGAACAGACATCGTCATATGCTTTGCAAATATTTTTCTCCTAACCTGTAGCTTGTCTTTTCATTTTGCAAACTGTGTCTTCTCTACAGAAATTCCAAACATTTATAAAGTCCAACATATTATTACATTTTGTGAATTACATTTTGTTACTATATTTATTAATTTTTTTAATTTTTTTTTATTTTTTTTTTGCTTTAATGAATAGGTCAGACCAATTTTTAATTGTAGATAAGCATGATTTCAGTTAGCTTACTAAAGAATGCTGTTCTCTATTTAGATGATTTGTGTGAAACTGAATACATACAAAGCCTCACGTTTATTCTACTAATTGGGTAAGGATTTTCTTTTAAATTCAGTTTTCTTTTTATTTTAAGTTGAACCTACTTCTGTTTTAATTATCACAGCTTTCAATTTTATGTTACCTAAAGAGCCAGGTTTAATCCTACAGTTGGAGCCCCTTTGAATTTTGAATAACAATTCTACTTCCTTACCCTATTTAGGTACTTATGGTTAAGAATTTAATCCCTTGAGTTAGATTGTTTGGCTAACTTTTATAGCAGCTCCCTCAGTTCCTGGGAGCAATACTTTACTTCTCTGTGCCTCTGCTTCTTTTTCTTTTATTTTGGCTTTAAACAAGAGAAATTTATTCCTTTTTTATTTTCCAAAGTATGTTTTATTGATTATGATATTATATTGTCCCAATTTTGATTATGATAAAAATTGTCCCAATTTTTTTCTCCCCTTTGTTCCCCTCTGACCTGCACGCCTCCACCCTCCTGCATTGCCCCCCACCCCAGTTCATGTCCATGGATTGTACATATAAAATCTTTGGCTTCTCTATTTCCTATGCTATTCTTAAACATCCCCTGTCTGTTTTGTGCCTACTATTTATGCTTCTTATTCCCTGTACCTTTCCCCCCCATTCTACCCCTCCCCACTGGTAACCCTGCATGTGATCTCCATTTCTATGATTCTGTTCCTATTGTAGTTGTTTGTTTAGCTTTTTGGGTTTTTTTTTAGGTTCAGTTGTTGATAATTGTGAGTTTGTTGTCATTTTACTGTTCATAGTTTTTGATCTTCTTTTTTTTTAGGTAAGTTCCTTTAACATTTCACCTAAAAAGGTCTTGGTGATGATGAACTCCTTTAACTTGACCTTACCTGGGAAGCACTTTATCTGCCCTTCCCTTCTAAATGTTAGCTTTGCTGGATAGAGTCATCTTGGATGTAGGTCCTTGTCTTTCATGACTTGGAATACTTCTTTCCAGCCCCTTCTTCCCTGTAAAGTTTCTTTTGAGAAATCAGCTGACAGTCTTATGGGAACTCCTTTGTAGGTTAATCCAAGATCACCAAGATATTTATTCCATGATTACTTATGTAAATTTTAGATTTTACATTGAGTTTATGAACTATTTTTAGTGTAAGGTGTAGATTGAAATTCTTTTTTATTATGGCTATTCAATTTTCAGTACCATTTGTTGTTGAAAAGAGCTAATATTTTCCTTGTGAATTGCTTTTCCACTTTTATCAAAAATCATATATTCTTTACTCTACTTCTGGACTCTATTCTTTTCCATTAATCTACTTGTGGGTGTTGATACCAGTACCACACTGTTTGGACTACTGTGGCATTATAAAAATTTTATAACTCAAATAGTTCTTAAACTTTGTTCTTTTTTCAATGTTTATTATTTTTATTTTGGCCATTGCAGGTAATTTTTAGGTACTTTTATTTCCATATGTATTTTAAAAGGAACTTGTCAATTTATGCAAAATCTGTGATGGGATTTTGGCTGAGATTACATTAAATCTATTGATTAAATTAGGGAGGATGGGTATCTTAGTAATAGTTTTCTGCTACACTGATATCTATATTTCTCAATTTATTCAAATCTTAATTTATTTGAATAATGTTTTATACTTTTCAGTGTGCAGGTCTTGTATACCTTTTGTTGAGTCATTAGTAAGTATTCATATTTCTGAGGCTATTGTAGACTATTATTTCATTAACTTTCAATTTCTAAATGTTTGTTACTAGTATATAGAAATTAAATTGTTTTTTTCTTATGGATCTTACATCCTACAATCTTTTGAAACTCACTAATGACCTATTTTGTTCTATTCCATCAATTTATTTACATTGACTATATCTAGAAATTAAGATATTCTTACTCCTCCTTTTCAAATCTGGATGGCAACCATTTATTTTTCTTGCTTTATTGCACTGGTTAGAATCTCCAGTAAAATTTTTAAGAAATGTGGAGAAAGTGAAAGTGTTAATTTGTTTTTGATTGTAGGAGTACATAATTCAATCTTTAAATGTTAATTATGACATTAACTGTGGATGTAGATGTTCTTTACCAGGTCAAGAATATCTTGTTTCACTCTTATTATGTTTAGATTTTTTTAAACAAGGCTGGATGTTTGATTTTTCTTACTTTTTTCTCACCTAATGAGATGTCATATTATATATGTAAATTTGGTGATTTACACTTGACTGCTTTTTAAATACTTAACCAATGTTTAATTTCTAGTTTAAATTTCACTTATTCATTAGGTACTACCCTTTTACGTTGTTGATTTATGGGTGAATAATTGCCTTCTGTTGGAATAATTGAGATTTTTTGTGAGTCTATTTAATATCTTTCTTTGCCTTACTAAAACTGTTTGTTTTATTTAGATTAAACTAAACATTTTAGTTTAAAATGAAATCTTTAGTTATTTTAGTGGTTCTTAAGGATTCATAGTGTACATCTTTACTTTATCTATGCATACTTTTAAATGATACTATGCTAGTTCATTTGTAGTATTGTGGATTATGAAATTTAAAACAGCCTATGTGCTATTGTGACCACATACTTTCTTTTACTTCTATGTAAATTATAAACCCCACTGCGCATTGGTATTATTTTGTTTTTGCCTTAAACAGTTGATTAAGGAGATTCAAATACATTTTAAATATCATTGCCCATTTGGTTTCTATTACAAGCACTCTTCATTTCTTATTATATTACCATCTGGTAACATTGTTTGTGTGCTTGTAGGACTTTCTTTAATATTACTGGTAGTACAGTTTTGAAGATGATAAATTCTTTAAACTTTTGTGTGTCTGAAATACTTTTAATTTCACCCTCTATTTTTACAATTGTTTATTGGGTAAAATTTTAGGTTGAAAGCACTTTTCTTTCAGTACTGTAAATATGTTTTTTTCACTGTCCTCTATCTCATATTATTTATCATATGAAATTTTCTCTCACCATTATCTTGATTCTTTTGTTATGATGAGTCTTTTCCTGTGGCTGCTTTTAAGATTTTTCTCTTTATCATTAGTCTTAAGCAATTCAAGGATGATATGTCTTTATGTTTCCTGTGCTTGGGGTTTGTTGAGTTTCTAGGATATTTGAGTTTTATTTTTTTATCAGATTTAGAAATATTTTGACCATAAATTTTTTCAAATATTTTTTTTCTGTTCCTATAGTTTCTTTCCTTGTTTATAGGCTACAATTAAAATTATATTTCACCTCATAAAATTTTTTCATAGTCAACTCATTTACCCTTAATTTTTTAAGGTAGGTTTTCTCTGTGAATTTTATTTTAGTTTCTATTTTTCTATTCTTATGTCTTCACGTTTGCTATTTTTTCCACACAAAGTCCAGCTGTTGTTAATTCCTTCCAGTGTAATTTCTATACCAATTTGTAACTCTCATTTCTAGAAGTTCATTCAATTTTATCCTTTAAAAAAGCATAGTTCATGCCTACTGTTCCTCTAGGTTTTTTTGTTTGTTTGTTTGTTTGTTTTTTAAGTATATGGACTACTTTATCATTTTAATTCCAGGACTGCTAATTTTATAATCTATGTCATCACTTCCTGGCCAGTTTTGATCAATGACTTTTGTCTTCTTCATGGGTCATTTTTCCTGTTTGTATGAGTTCCTGGTAATTTTCTTTTAATTCATATATTACACATTTTATTTTGATGCCTAAAATAAATCCTTGTGATATGTTTTGCAATGAAGTTACTTAGAAACAGTCTAAAATTATTTTGGAGGTAATTTTATTTTTTTTAGGTGAAACTAGATCAGCATTTAATCCTGAGTACATTTCGCTCCTTACCCACTCTTCCATTTGCTACCCTATGCATTATGAGGTTTTTCCACTAAAGATGTTTTGGGTAGACTTTATGTCATTCTTCTGTGAGTCCACCACACTGTTTTCTTTAATACAGAGTTTCTCAACCTTGTTGTCATTGATATCTTACACTGGATAATTCATTTTTGTGGGAAGGGGTTCTTGTGTGCATCGCAGGGTGTTTAGCATCCTGGCCCCTATCTACTTGATGGTAGTAGCATCCACCCCACTAATGACAACAAAATCTCGAGATACCTCAAAAATGTAATCTTAGGGGCAAATTGTTCTCAGTTGAGAACACTTTAATGATACAAGGCTTTTTCTAGGTTTCAGATATTTAAGTTTCCTTGCATTCCTATGCTGATCAGTATTCAACTACATACTTAAGAGAGCTTTTTTAGGATGTCTGGAGTTCTCTCTCCATGAATCTCTCCTCTTTGTTTTATTTTTATTTTTATTTTTTGCCCTGTGAATTCTAGTTGCATTGCTTTTTCTTAATTTAGTTTCTTTGGGGTTCTTTTCAAAGTTTCTTCTCTTTGTATTACAACCTACAGACTTTCTCCAGGCAAGTGAATGTTAGGGCTCAACTTATTTGTTTTTATGTTTCAAACATAGTTGTCTTTATAAAGGTCTCTTATGCTTTCAATTATTTAAATATGCTATGAATATTAAAATCATATGTGTATCCATATACATATACCTACATATATATTCAATATATGTGCATTTATTTTTTTCATATGCTGCTATGGCATGTTTGAATACCCTTAGTTTTCAAATATACCCTCAGTAAAGACACCATCCTTATAAAATTTGTTCTTATCAAGTGAACTTCTATCATGTCAAAATTTTGATTTAAGAACTATAGCTATAAAGGTTTTCTCTTATTCTGAAATAAAATTCTGCAACTAACTTGACAGATCCTACTTGCAAAAGTTATTACTTCTAACTTGGATTACTATATTGTTATTGATAGGAAGCTAACATTAAATAAAAATTAAAGACTAACCATGGATAATGAACTAGAATTGGAATATTTTAAAAGTAATTAGAAGTACTTAAGTGAGTAGATTGCCATTAATGTATTTTATTTCCTTCTATAATTAAGAGTTAAAAATAAATACATCTAAGCATTTTTCTCTTTAAAACTTTTGTAATATTGAAATAATTTGGATTTGATACTTATATATATTCATCTCTGAGTCTTACCATTTGTATTGCGCAGTTCCAAGGCTCCTACCCTGTCCAGCTTGGCATCCCTAAGTGACTGTCCAAGGTTTACACATACTCCAACTTGCTCTTCTTTTCTAAGAAGAAATTAATACTAATGCAATAAACTACTGTGTTGATTTGTAAATAGTAGCTAATTATATTTTACTCTACTTGTCACACCAGTATATGCATTTAAATTTAAAATTATTCATTGATACCTACTGTGTTCCAGGCAAAATTTTATATGCTGAACTATAGCTTCAGCAAATTTCTTCACATCAAAAAGTAATAATAATGCTAAGTACTTTAGCAAATGCTTTGGACTAAATGATGCCAGACATAGAAAAATAGAAAATTGTTCTTTATAAGAACAAATTGGGTACACATTGCACCTATGGACAGTCTATCACCCTAACACAACATTTTACATGGAATAGGATGCATAACTATGTTTTCATAACACAGTGCATTTCCATCATTCTACATGATGCTAAATACTCCTCCAGAGGGCCTGTAATAAATACATCTCCAGATAAACAAACTAGTTAGTCTTTGAGATTGTTCTTTTTTATCCTGATCTAATAATTTTTACTCTAGCTTTGCTTTTTTACTAATTCTTATTATTTTAATTAAAATTGTTAAATAAAATTTAAAATACACATTTTAAATTTTATAGTAATGTTTTTGATTTGATATTCTTTTTTTAAAGATTTTATTTATTTATTTTTTTAGAGAGGGAAGGGAGGGAGAAAGAGAAAGAGAGAGAAACATCAATGTGCGGTTGCTGAGGACCATGGCCTGCAACCCAGGCATGTGCCCTGACTGGGAATTGAACCTGTGATGCCTGGTTGGCAGCCCATGCTCAATCCACTGAGCTACACCAGCCAGGGCTTGATTTGATATTCTTGAAGTAAGTTTCTTTTAAATTAGCTTAATTAAATCTGAGGTTAAATTTCTTTTGTCGAAAATTTGCACAGAGACTCTGAGGTCATCCTTCTTCAAATATTTCTATTCCCCTGTATAATGGTAGTCCAGACCATCGTTCCCTCACATAGATACTATTGATCTGCTTTCAATGTTGATCTTACATCTTCCATCTGTTCCATGCTGGTTCAAGCCAATTGACTATTCACAATTATTAGATTTGTTTGTTTGCTTGCTTTAAATAGGTACCAGTGACCTCCAATAATTAATTAGGTAAGAGCCACAAGTGTGCCTTTTTTTTACAGTGCTACTACTTGATAATAAATACAATAAAATCAAGTTTTAGAATACTGCTAGTTATGGAACCATTCATTAGGAAACAGTGATAAACAGTGATGTGATATTTTCCTGTCAGTTAGTGGAGTCCAGCTTATCATCATTTTAGGTACTCTGGTAAGAATTTTACATGAAAGATTAATTCAAGGCATAACTGACAATTTTCTAACAGCAGAATTCAACTATCCTGGTTGGAACACGGTCAAAAATTCCTTCATTGAATGTCTGAGCTGAGTGTTGAATCCAGAGTAGTAGGCCTAAGGTATAACTCTGAAAGGTATGATCAGCTGGGCAAATCAAGATACTTTGAATAATGCATATCACCAATGACAAATAATTTTTAACATTTTTTGTATTAGTTAACAAACCCACAAGATCAGATGGAACTTAAGATCATGGAAGACATAGTTAATTGTGGGATTTGAACTCTAGCTAACTATCACCGGAGTATGTATTCCTAATTAGAATCATTCAAATTAACCAACTGCTCTTAAAATATAGACTCAAATTAGCTTGCATGTGTGCATATACAAACATGCGTGATGCACTCAGATGAAAACTTTTAGGGTGTGTTATAGTCACAAACAAAGTCTACACATATAAAACCCATGCAACAAATAACTTCCAGATTATCCTCTCCATAACAAAGCTTTGTATTTTGCTCACTCATTTCTTGCTCAAAAGATTTAACTGTACCCCATTATCTACAGTTAAATCTTTGACAACGATGACCATTCAAGATCTGATGCTATCTACCTCATCAATCTTAATTGCCACTGCTTCTCTAAAGATATCTTTCACTTAACCTACATTTCTTTCTAATTTTATTTGTCTCTCAACTTTGTCATTATTTCTTATGTGTTTCCATAAGCAAACTGTTTTATTCTAAAAATATGCCAATGACTGTGATTTTTTTTTCTGTTCTCTTCTATACATTTTCCTGTGGCTAATTTGCTCTCATTGGACTTCAACAACCACCATGTACTGCACTGAAAAGAGGATTTAACGTAAGGAGACAAAGCAGGGGAAGTAGCAGGTGCTTTTAGAAGGAGGAATGGCAAGATCAAGATGGATGGGGACAGAGATCTTCAAACTGTCACAGTGAAAGAATTCATCAGATTCTTTTAAGAACCAGAGGTTTAAATTATTTCATGGATAGCTATTTGAGAGATACCATAAGCCAACCCCCCAAAAATAGAATCTAGGAAAAGGAAAGTTTTAGAGAAGTCCTCAAATATTGACATTGAGTATTCACTTTATGTGATCATATTCCATTATTGGATAACTTGGTAGCCATCTCCAAATGTGTCTTGAAATTCCAAGTTCTTAATCACATAATTTTTTTTCTTTTTTGGCAGTAGAAGATACTGACCTTATAAACAATTACTCTTAAATAAGATGTTTCAAATTTAACCATAACCTTTCCTCTAAGACATTTACATTGTTTCAGTGAGGGAGAATAATAACATATAAAGATTTAATATTTCACATTCATTTGTATAGGAAACCAGATGCCTTGTTCTTTTTATATATGTATTTCTCCTCACTAGATTAAGGAGAAAATTGTCACAAAGTGTGCAAAGTGAAAATTTGCATGGACACAACTCAATGGATTGGTATATAGTAGACACACCCTCCTTCCCAACAAAATATAAATGGTTTTTGTTACTACTTTCCCACTCTTTGAGCCTTAATTCAATCCTTTTTGCCTTTTCTCTGATCATGAGCATCAAGCAAGTAATGTTCAGAGCATTGTATCTCCTGAAATCATTGTAATCTTCTGTCTTCAGGAAAAGACCTAAAATCTGTGTAGGTAATATTAGGGTGTTGTTTGAGTTCTGACAGGGTATAAACAGCTATGTAATACCCTTTAATCAGCTCTTCCTGATGTTACTCTGAAGTGTTTTGTTCTTTGTAAATGGATGAATCAAAGTAATGTCTGTCCCAGAAAGAGTAATGTCTGGGTTTTTGCAGATTTATAAACAAGGGATTTTAAGAAAAAGTAGAAACTATAATAATTTAGAAACAAACTTTATTTTTACAGAGTTTCTCTAAGTAGGAGAGAGGCCTACCAAGAGAAAGGTGAGAGCAACCCTCACTATTGACAGCTGTGCACCCCGAGAGCTCCTGATGGGTTGTTCCCAGGGGGAGATTCCAGACTCTAGCTTATTCTCCAGTGAGAACACTAATTCCCAGCCTATTTTGTATTCTGTGTTTTGGGTCTTATTTCAGCCAGCCAAAAAATATTACCGTATTATGAGTCCATTTATATACAATTCTTCAACAGGCAAAGCTAATGTACAGTGACAAAAATATATATATCAGTGGTTGCCTGGGGCCAATGGTGGTATGGTGGTGGGGGGTCGATTGCTAAAGGATATGAGGGAACTTTTTTGAGGTGATTGAGGTGGTCTATATTTTCATGGTGGTAGTAGTTGCCGGAATACATTTGTCAAAATGTGGCAAGTCTTGCATTCAGAATGGGTATTTTTATTCAATGAAAGATATATCTTAATCAAGTTTATTTAAATTTTAAGATATTTATGAGTGATACATAAATAGATATTCCTGAATATATTGGAAATTCCATAAATTATCATATTTCTAGCATTGTAAGCTCTGGGAGAGGATTTTGTATTTTAGTATGGAAGATTCATAAAAACAACCTCATATTGATTAAAAATCTTGTAGTATGTTAAAGTGCCAGCTCCATTTAAAAGTTTTTCTTTAATATTAAAAATTACTTACCTTAATTTATTTCAATTAAATTATCCTGGGGAGTGTGCCTAAACACTTTTCTGGTTCTGATTATGTGATCTTTGCTAGTAATTCCAGGAATCAGTGGAGACATAATTCAGTAAAGAATGAAAAAAAAAAATGAAAGCTTGAGTGACTGGCATAATTAATCTCACATCACAAAATGTTGAACTACTAATAAATAGCTTACCCTTTAGGAACCTCTAATTATTTTTTTTGTCCTGACTTTGCAATTAATAAAAATATTTTGGTTGATTTGCTGATGATAGCCATTCTGACTGGTATAAGGTGATATCTCATTATGGTTTTAATTTGCATTTATTGGATGATTAATAACAATGAGTATCTTTTCATAAGTCTATTGGCCATTTGTATGTCCTCTTTGGAGAAGTGGTTATTCAAGTCCTTTGCGCATTTTTTAATTGGATATTTTCTTTGGTGTTGAGTTGTGTAAGTTCTTTATAAATTTTATATATTAACCCCTTATCAGATGTATCAGCAAATATGTTCTCCCATATTGTGGGTTGTCTTTTTATTTTGTTGATGACTTCCTTTGTTGTGCAAAAACTTTTTATTTTGATGTAGGCCCATTTGTTTATTTTTTCTTTTATTTCCCTTGTCTGAGGAGATGTATCAGATAAAATATTGCTACAAGCAATGTCTGAGATTTTATGCCTATGTTTTCTTCTAGGATTTTTATGGTTTCAGATCTAATAATTAAGTCTTTAATACATTTTAAGTTTATCCTTGTGTGTGGTGTAAGAAGGTGGTCTAGCTTCATTTTTCTGTAATATACATCAAATTTCCCCAACCCTATTTATTGAATGAATTATCTTTAGCCCATTGTATGTGCTTGCTTCCTCTTTTGAATTCAGTGGACTGTAAAGGTGTGGGTTTATTTCTGGGCTCTCTATTCTGTTCCATTCATCTATGTGTCTGTTTTTATGCCACTACCGTGCTGTTTTGATTACTATGGCTTTATAATATAGTTTGACATTAGTTACTGTGATTCCTCCAACTTTGTTCTTCTTTTTCACAATGACTGTTGCTATGTGGGGCTTGTTGTGGTTCCGTACAAATTTTTGAAATATTTGTTCTAGTTGAATGAAACATCATTGGTATTTTGATAGGAATTGCCTTGAATCTATAGATTGTTTTGTGTAGCATGGATATTTTAATGATGTTAATTCTTCTTACCTATGAACTTATTTGTATCTTCTTCAATTTCTTCCTTTAGTGTTTCATAATTTTCTGATTATGGGTCTTTTACATCTGAGTGCTAGTGAGGATATGGGAAAAAGGGAAACATTTTTGCACTGTTGGTGGGAATGCTGATTGGTGCTACCACTGTTGAAAGCAGTATGGAGATACCTCAAAAAACAAAAATGGATCTGCCTTGAAACCCAGAGATCCCACTTCTGGGAATATATCTGAAGGAACCCAGAACATTAATTCGAAAGAACATAAGCTCCTCTATGTCCATTGCAGCATTATTTATAATAGCCAAGATATGGAAGCAACCCAAATGTTCATCAGTAGATGAGTGGATGAAACTACTGTGGGACATTTATAAAATGGAATCTGACTCAGCTGTAAAAAGAAGAAAAATTTACCCTTTGCAACAGCATGGTTGGATCTGGGGAACATTATGCTAAATGAAATAAGCCCGTCAGAGAAAGACAAATACCATTTGATTTCAGTCAAATGTGGAATCTAATAAACAAACTGAGCCAACAAGCAAAATAGAGACAGACTCATAGATAGAGAGCAGGAGAACAACTATGGGGCACATCAGGGGTGAAGGGATCAAGCAAAAAAGAAAAAGAACTCATGAACATGGGCAACAGTGCAGTGATCACAGGGCAGAGAGTAGTATAAGGAGTGATAAATGGTAATGGAAAAATACAATAAAACATAAAATAAATAAAATAAAATAAATATATCTATCTCTAGAAATATTTTAGAAGTATTGATGTTTATGAAAACTCTTAAGGCTATAATATAAAACATAGTATTTTAAGTACAAAGACAATCTTCTTCAATGTACATATCTTTTGAAACTATACCAACTTGGTTTCTGTACAAATTTTAAGTTTAGTATTACACAATTTATTTTATCTTTAATATATAATACTTTAAAAATGTAAGAAGTCCTTTTATTTATCCTGAGACATATTTATATTTTTCTTTGTCTACTGCCCAAAGAAGTTGACCTCTTGATATATGTCTTAAAGATAATTTAGTTTATGAAATATTATACATTTGTATTGCTGTTATCTGTTAGAACTTCTTATCAGAGACAGAGATGAAACATATTTAAATGAATACGTAGTAATTTGATCTTTATCTTCCTCATTTTTATCCTTTTCTTCTGAATAATTGTATTTATTTCTCAAGACAGAAATTGAATCTCTTGGGGACTGCAAATTATTTTTGAGAGATGTGTGTTGAACATTAATCGATAAGGAGAAAAACTATGTTATCAATTTGCTGTGAGACCTGATATAAACTTTTCATTATGCTTTTTCTCTGTAGTTGCCAATTCTCTATCTAACCTTGGACTAATGATAGCACTTTGACTTTAATGCCAATCTATTTTAGGAATGACTAATGGACACTGTGAGTGCCCTGCGCTGGGTCTTACTCCCCAGCTCTCACTCCTGTTGCATCTCTGAGAGGCTCTTCACTGGCATCCTAAGCTCCTCCCAACTCTACCTTAGATTTTTCTCCAAGCAGCAGAGATAACACCTGGCCCACATGCAAGTAGGGCACTAAGGAGATGGTGTGAGTGCTTCTGCAGGGGTGAGGTGTGTGACTCCAACAGTAGGAAGCCAGGTTTTGTGGGTAAAAGCTCCAGCTTCTAATCTTCCAGGCTGTTACTGGAGGCTCTTCTGCAGTGTCTAGGGAAATGAATTTTAGAGACACACCCATAGAGGATTTTATGCAACAATGGCAACACTTATCGGAGTGGAAAGATATACACCCTCAAAGTGGCAGAGACTGGGCAGGCTATAGTGGTGGCTGCTTTGGAGTCTTTGCTAAGCCTTCATATATTTTCCTGGGTTTGGAACAAAGTAGGCTATCTTTCAGACTATCTCATCTTTTTCCTGGCTCTTTCCAGAGCTGTTCTTTTGCTTTCCCTCTCTCCAATGTCTTTCCTACTTCTTTCATCTTTCATGCCTTTATCCTATCAATCTATTTCCCAGATTTTCTCAGGCTAGTCTCCTCCCCCTTAGGGTCACCATTTGGGATCCTACTGCCAATGTCTCATAATTCTGCTTGTCAATTTGCTTCTACTCTGCCTGTGATTAGTAAAGGGACTTTCCCCTATGCCATCTTCCCTTCCCCTGTTAATCCCTGAGAACAATGTGGGCTATTCCCTGAAGTGACTGTGAAACTATCCCTTTCGAGTTAACGTGGATTAATGACCTGTCTGGCCCCCATCTCTTTTATTCATACCTGCATGCCTACTGTAACAAGGCAGATGTTTTAAAAACATACAATAAGATTTATCAGATGACCCCAAGTGAGTTGAGCACCTGTTTCCCTCATTGAGGACAACCTCAGTTATTTCTCCTGTATAGTTTTTACCTCCTTCCTCCTCATATTCTCCCTACTCCTTTACTCCAGCCCCTTGGGATCACCTCCCCCCAAAAAATAACTGCACCCAAATCCTTATCTCAGGTTTTGCTCTCAAGGAACCTAAAACCAAGATGCTAATTCGGCTTATGCTCTGTAATTATTTTTTGAGGTGGAACTTGGTCGTGGGTGATTATGTTCAATTTAGAATTCAGTCTTCAGTTCTAAGGTAAACATTTCATAATCACACAGTGGGAGTGAAGGAAGTGGTTTGAGTTCTTGCTCAGATTCCTATTATGTAACTTTGAGCAAATCATTTTCCTTCTGTGGAATGCAAAGATAATAATTATTGTATGATTATGTTAAAATTAAAATAGCAATTTGTAGTAAATTATTGTAAGTATAAGGAATTTTATAAATATAAGACTTTTTCAGTGCTACCTGACACAAAAAGCTTCTTAAAATATTGTGTTTTTTTAATTAGGTAATTTTTTATGCTCATCCTGTGTTTGTACAGTACTTATGTATTTATCCCTTTCTCCTTCCATTCCTGCCTCTTTCTTAGTAAAACAGAAAAATGCATTTAAATGTTTATTTACTAATTCTCCTCCTTTACAAAGACCTGGAAATTTCACCAGGCATCTAGGTGGTGGTGTTAGATGCAATGACTCTGAGTGCTGAGAGCTATGAATGCATTGCTCCAAAGGTAAAGTTCTTTGATAGGTCTGAGGGATTTGGGAGAGGCATGTACAAGAAGTAGGCTGTATTCCACAAAACTGAGCAGATTGGAGACAAATTTTAAGAATTGTAAGGAGGATATAAAGTTACTTCTTGTGCTGTACCTTTATGTAATTATCAGGTAATTCTCCATGTAATGGCCTTTCGGCAAATCTGAGGAGAGGTTATATTGTGCATCTAGAATGGTACAGGGACCCAGAAACTAGTGGATTCATAGACCGTATATATATGCAAAGACTATCTACAAATACTGATTGATACTTTATAAGCATGATTAAAATATTAATCATTAGCACTCTTCTATCTTTAAATACTAGCTCATCATCCCTTGTTCAGACACTCTGCTCTGCTCAAGGATCTTTTAGATTCATAGTGAAGACACTGGTGATTAACCATTCCAGTGTATCTCATTGCTTGGTTTTCTCTGCCAATCATATGCTACAGAAGGTAGGATGTTCTCCAAGTGTTTATTGTTTAATTCTTACATATCTTAACAATAAATATTGACAGAAACAATACTATTTGTCACTTCATTATTTTCCCTTCTCTGGCACACAGGAAGATTATATTTCTTTGTTGCTTGGTTGTGTCACTGAGGTCACATTTTGCCCAATGAGATATTGTCAGCTATGGGTGCTATTTCTCAGCCTGGACTTTAAAAAAAAAAGGTATAAGTCTCCAGGTCACACTCTCCCTGTTGTAGTGACCCTGGAATCCAAATAATATAAACAGTGTGAGTGAAGGATAGAGGAGGGTAGAATGACCCACATTAGACTTTGCACATGTGAGATATCGATTTTTGCTAAGCTTCTGAAATTCCAGAATTCCAGAATCTAATGTTGAAATACATGTTTTTTCATTAGTATTACTTTAAAATATTCCATTTCATTGAATATAAGCAATATTTTTGTTTACTCTAAGGGCTGTTAATGTTGTTAGCCCAGTTAGCTCAGCTTCCTAAAAGAAATACTGGCACATTTCAAATTTTGAATTTAAATTTCTTCCTTATATCCTCAGTTTTGTATTATATGTACATTTCTGCTTTTTTCATTCATCGTGTACCTCTTTTTTTAATTATTCAGGATTCTGTGTAATGCTTCCTTCATTTCTTATCTAATCAAATTTTTCTTTTTCCCCTCAGTGTTATCTTTCCTTAGAAAATCTTTCATCATCATAATTTATTTTACTTACTTTTATAAAACTCTGTAATAGCATGTTATAAAAGTGACGTTTCTAATTTATTTTGCTAACATCTAATTATTTTGCCTTATGTTCTTTCTATAAGAATCTTTATGAATTTTACAGATTTAATATTGTCTCTCATACAAACATTTCTAGAGGAAGAACTTTATTGCATATTTTCTTGTTTTAATCTTCAAGTGTTCTGAACATAATGTGTTACCCCTTACCTTACATTGTAATAACATCTAGTGCAGATATCATATTACCATTGATGCTGCTTTTCTGTTCTTCAGTGTTTTCAATAGATTGTGGAGTCACTGGTAAATTATTAATTGTTTATTCAAGCAAACTAAATTAGAATAAATTCACATTTACACAAGTGATTATAATAACCATAGCAATTGATTAAGATGATAAAATCTTAATTATAAAAAAGGAGACAATATAATGCACATTGCATTCTAGTAAATGGAGCAACTGAACTGGAACATTCTCAGTCAGTAGCACTTCTGAATGCCACATACGTCAGGGTTCCATGAGGAGCATTAGTGTGGTGGTTAATCTCTTAGTTTCTGGAGCTAGACCTTTATGATTTAAAGCCTTGCTCCAAATGTACTTTTATGAAATATTAGGCAAGGTGTTTCAATCAGGCTTCTTTTTTGTTTTTTTCATCTGTAGAATGTTAATAGTCACTTTATAGGTTCTTATGATAATTAAGGATGTTAATACATGTGGGGCATAGTAAGCAGTGTGTAACTGTTAACTATAATTTCACATCTATTTCAGTTACTTATCATGTAATTATCCATTCATGGGCATAAATAAAAAAATAAATTTGCTCAGGATACTATCTGTAAAAGCCTGAAGCAGTGATCTCCAGAAGGATTAGTTGATTTTGATTTAATAAAACCTAAAAGGAGTTTCTGGAAATTTTGGCTATAGAACACTACCAAGAGAATTATTTGGGAGTGTGGTAGGTAGAAGGAAAATTTGGTTAAGTTACATGTAATTTTATACATCATTTAATTAAAAGAGACGATCAAGCATGGTGGTATTTAAAGGCAAAGTTTTCTGTCTAAGGGTAGGTATCAGTTGTGGGTAGTTAGAGACCATTTTTGAACAACTTCTAGACATTTTTTCTTACATTACCTTCTGCTGTGTCACCCTGCTGTTTACTGTTTTGATCCTGAAAGCTCCTGTGATGATCATCTCAAGGCTCAGAAAGGTATCCTCACGAATCCTTTTACACTCAAGGGTTCTTTCTAAAGCACATAAGGTCCAGATGGCTGTCCCTATTCTTCTAGTGAGCCCTCCTTCTAGTATGCTGGGAAACTGACAGACGGAGGGGTTGATGTGTAATTTTTATCAATTTCCATGATGTAAATATTCCTGCAAAGCACAATTTAAAACCACCAACGGTTTGACAACTGATTTATGAAATATCAGAATATTTAACAGTTGACCCACGGGAAACAGAGCTGCCCTCCCCTCCCCAATGCTGATATTTCTCTTCTTGTAGTTACCCTTTTCACTTCCAGAATTCCATAAACATGAACAAGTGTAAAGTTTCCCCTAATATCAACTTCAACCTCTGTAATTCTTGAGGGGCCAAGAAAGATCTTGTGTAGTTTCTGATGAGATTAAAACAACTTCTGAGCTAAGGGATACTAGGTTATTCTTCAAGCTTTTTCATGTGTCCTTCCATAGAGCTCACACCATAACTGGAACAGTGTATTCTTGAGGCTTTTGCAAGCAAGAACTGGGGCGTAAGGATGAGAGTGGTATCTGCTGTTGCCTTTCCTTCCCCTATGGGCTACAGAAAGCACATGGAAAAATCATGGAAGTAGAGGAGCTTAAAATAATTTCGTTCAAAATGCCTAGCACAGCTTGGCCTTTCCTCTCCCATATGCCTGCAATTCTCCCTTAAGCATTCTGAGGAAAACTTTGAAATAATTAAATTACAATTTAATGCATTGCAGCTGTCTTACTAGACTTGCTCACAACCATCTTTTAATGGCTTCTTTCATTTTCCTATTCCCTTTACCCATTTATATTTTAAACAGAACATTGCCTTTAAACAGAACATGAGTTGGTGATACCAACAACAATAACAAAAACACTATGATTATTATTTTCTACTATGCCAATAAAAAACTTTAGAGGCAACGATTGTTCCATTATACTTACCTGATTATCCTACTTACAATGGGGTAGTTTTGCTATCCTTTCTAGGAAGACAGGAGTAACTCTAAATGTCTTGCTAGTTTAGCAAAACATGCACAGAGTATATTTCATATGACATCTAGCAGTTGAAGAGGGGAGAAATTAGTGTTAAAATATGCAAGAAAAATATGATGCTGTTCTGAGATTCCCAATAGCAGACTGATTCCTCACACTCATAAGTGTCAGATATTACTTTGTGATTTCAGTGATTGCCAATTCACTCATTTTTTATCTGAGCCCTACATTGACATGCTTACTTGATTCTGAGCACTGAAGCTGAAAAACACAGCCAATTTAAGGGCTGAGGAAATAATGCTAGATAAATCATGCTCTTTCTTCTATACACAGGACGCTTGGAGCATGTAATCTTGCAAATCTTTGTGATAGTCTGGTTAAATTAATTAGATGCTGCTTCATTAAAGGAAGAAGTAAGGTCTCAAGAGAGGTGGTCGTCTCTCAACTCTCTCCTAATGTTCAAGCAGAGACATGAATGATCTCTGCAGGATTCTCCTGTGAGGGTGAGCCAGCCCTGACCAAAGAAATAGGACAGGACCAGCATGGCGGGGGGAAAGCTAAGAAAAAAATTTTGGATAATGCTATTGCTTTGAAACATACATAGATTGAGAAAATTAATGTGTTAAAATACAAATTGTTTTATTCAGAGACCTAATTTTGGTGGAAACTATCTACTGATAATTTGTTGGGCAAAACCTGAGAAGTCAGGATTAAAAAGAAATTAAAATCAGGTGGCCCAAAATAACCCAACCCATAACAACTTTCAGGCTTTTGGTGTGTTATAGAAAGCACCAAGCGCAGTACTTCAGAAATTAAAAATAAATTGTATGGTTTTATGGTTTTAACAGTGATCAGAGACATTAAATGTTCAGACTAGCATGCCTATAATTACAAAACAATCTATCGGCAAATACGTTGTCCCAGTGTTTAACTTGCCTTGTGCAATTGGCCAGTATCACTGAAGGGCAACTTTCTTTTCTACTTGTTATAGATAATTTCAAGTCTCTCTAATTACAACAGCATTATTCAATTCTACAGGACCCAGCTGGAATTATCTATAAATCAGTGACACATGTTCCTTAAAAACATGAGAGTTCTCTTCCATCCTTAGCAATGTACAGATCAATTTTCAGGAGTCATTCTGACTGAGCAATTTGATTGCATCTTAAGAGGTTAAAACTCCTCTGGCAAGATATGCTGATTTATTGGTTTTAAAATGGAAATGAAAGTTTCTAAGTGCTGGATCAGCAAAAGGAAGGCACAGAAAGCTAGTGACCTTCAGGACTCTCTTGAGATTCAGTGTTAAGGTGGCCTGAACCCAAACTCAAAGAAGGGAAAGGCTCCTTAGACTTCACACAAGCTTTGATGCACTGAACTGCGAATCCTGTGGCTCCACTTTCTGAGGATATTCAGGGGAACTATGTGGGGCTGTTTCTGAGTTGAACAATTCTGGTGGTAAAATGTGAATGATGTATGTTATACCATGAAAATTGTTCTCCCTAGAACAAAATTTCAAGTTGATTTTTGTGTTGCATAATTGTGCAACATGGTAGCCCTGCTTGGACGTACTTCAATGACATACTTCCACATTCTTCATCACTTGCCTAAACCACACCTTCCTCAATCTCTCTCTCTCTCCCCCCTTTAAACATCTCATGACATTTAATTTCAAATGCTATTTCATATATGTTTTATATGTTTTCAGTATTCACCACTGGATTATTCTCTGTGTGTGAACTTATTGCCTTAAAGTTTCAAATACTCAGTGTTTTCCAATTTCTAGTGTTTTCTAAGGATTTAAAAAATAATCTTGAAGAGACACCTGTTTGCTGGACTCTATTAAGGAGTTAGAAGTAACTCACATCCTCAAGAACTCCATGCTAATTTGATGCCTTACAGTTAGGGTGCATTCCTCTTCTTCTTATGCTGATACTTTTCTTTGTTTCTTTGGAAAATTCTTTCTTAGCCTCACAACACAACTCAAATGTGATTTCTGTGCCCCAAGGCAGTGCTCATCACTTCATTATCCTCTTTGATTTAAATACCACCCTTAGCAGTCTCTACTGCTGCCTGCATTTACATGTTTCTCTTCTCCATTAAACTTTGCATTTGCTAGAGGAAAGGACTGTATTTTATTAACTGTTGCATTCAATTAGCACAGTATCTGACACTTAAGATTATACGTTGAATACATGAATGAATTGCATAGATGGAACTAATAAAAATGAAATATGAAAGGAAAATATGGCATTGGTTCTAATGGTGCTGGATTTTAGGGTCTCTATTCCTGAACCTTCAGAACAACCGCATAGTAATGGTCATTCCCAAATCTAACAGATGATGAGGGCTGAGCTATGTTTCTGTGTTCTGAAAGCTAAGTTTCTTTTGCAGGAAAACATTTTAATTCAAGTTTTGGCATAAAAACACACCCATCATTTTGGATTCCATTAATACTAATAATACTTCATTAGTGTTAGTCAGAAACAAATTGAATATTAGAGTCTCCACTTACGAGAGGTTT